>NC_081409.1:215474061-215699061 GCF_030272615.1 Cryptomeria japonica | reverse complement strand
GGGATGTCAAGTTTTATTTCATTATCCTCCTTGTCAAAATCTTCACCTTTTTTCTATTATTCTATTTTTTTCAGATTTTGCGGGCCCAAGATGTGGGTCTGCGAAATAGGGGGTTTCTTTTTAGCAACCCATCTAGGTGGGTTGTTTCTACTGATATTTAATGTGTTACTAAAAATAAATAAAATAAATAATTGCAAGTTTAAAATTATATAACATTGTAAATAAAATTTGATGATTACTAATTTGAAGTAAAAAAATGTATAGAAAAAAATAATTTCATTTTATTTAGATATTTAATATGTGTAATAAAAATAAATCAAAGAAATAATTAAACAATTTGAAGTAATATTGTTTTTTTTTATAAAAGTGGATTTACCACTAAATTTTATTAATAATTTAATTTTTACATGGTGTCTGGTTCAATGAGCATTGGAAGGAAAGAGCCAGTAAGAAAACCTTCCAGTATTGCTCCAAAAAACTTAAGGCATACCTACCCATTACAAGAAGCCTCAAGGGCATATTCAAAAAACCCCCCTTCCACATTACATAGAAAGCCCAATGGGTACAAAAGAGGTTGCCATAAATGGCATACAAAAAGAAATCAGATGCATAATCATCCCTTCAGCTATTTGTGAGGAAACACCACAGTAATGGAATAGAAGATCATCCACCAGTGAAAACTTTTAAACTGCAAAAATTGAACATCCTCGCACCACTCTTGGCTACACAAAATAATTCTCCAATCCATCTATTAGCATAAAAATCAAGAAAAGAAATGAAACCACCATAAGTGAGGAGACCATAATCAAAGCTATGAACAAACAGAGTATAACCCATATCAAGAGAAGAGCAGGATGTTGAGACCACGAAGGAATCAAAAAGAGGTTGAGCCAAATGAGTAACCATAAGAAGAGCCATGCAAACAATAGGAAAACAAGAAACCACTGTAGATATCCTAACACTTGCATTTTCCACCAGCCAAAACTCATCCACCACCTTCCAAAACGCATGAAAAACATCTGAATAAAACATATTACAAACACACCCAAGTTCCTCATCTTTGAGTGCATGAAAATGACGAACCTCAAAAGGATGAATTGCTAAGAACATTAATATGACCAACTCATATACCTCGAACATATATATCACAAACCACATGAAAGACGACATCATAGAAAATATTGCTTGAAGAGATGCTCGATATCTCATACAAGATGAGATAAACAACTTGCACATTCATAATTAACAAACCAATGATCCCAAGATACGATCAACAATAATGAAATAAATCATTCAACAATAATGATTGCAACAGTACATCTTGGATAAGGAAAGAAATCACACATAATAACAATCATTCACCAATATGCAATCTCATAAACCCGAACCAAAGGAAGCAAATAAAATGAGGACAGAGTAATCATGAAAGGTACAGGTCACACAAATCAATTCCATAATAGGAAGATCATAGAAAGAACCACCCTCCAATGAAAAGACACTTGGAATGTGTGGCATCAACGAAAGTGCTACCACAAAATCAATATGTGGACATCACCACCCCTAATGTAATGCATACAAGTATATCAACTTCAAAAAGGGTTTCAAACAAATAATTAGAGATAAAGAAAGACATAAGTATTCATGCAAATAAATTGAAATTCTAAAAATAGGCTTTCAAACCATAAACTCTCATGATCACAGAGCATACGAAGAATCAAAATAATAATGAGAACCAAAATACAACTATCCTCAAAGGACTCTACCAATACATCATATGAAATCCCATCCCACCAACCAAAAAATGATGAAAATGAATAGACATTACTCTGTCAACATTATCATGAATGAAAGGATAAAGCCATTATTACTCCCAATCATGAAGACAAACCTTTCTGAAAGAAGAACACCAATCCTAAAGATGAAAAACCATACGAACTAATCTCAAAATGCCACAGTTCCCTAGAATTACACAGTCAGCAGACTAGCCTTAGAAGAAAAGCCAACACATAGTCGTGCCATGGCAAGTCATAAATGAAAAGCACCCCACTAACCACTAGCCAACGGAGCAGCTAACCCCATGAAATGTCAGCCAAACCAAACTAATATAAAATACTTATGCAAGAGGAGGGAATATACAAAGGGGCAACCTCCAAGTAATCTAAACACTCAATTGTTGCCTTGTTAGCAAGAAAATCAGCAATACAATTAATTTCCCTGTAAAAATGAGAGATAGAAAAGGAACTAAAAAACTTTAATTGACCAAGAATATCTATCTAAAAGATATTGTAGTTTCCAGGAGGCACATTTCTTATTGGAGATTGCATGAAAAGCCACCATAGAATCACCTTCAATTACAATGTCCTTAATGTTCAATTAAATAGCTAAATCCAAGCCAAACAATAAAGCATAGAACTTTGCAGAATTGTTAGATCCAATACCAGTATATTTACAAGCAGCCTTGACAATTTTTGAATTATGATAAAAAATGACAGCTCCAATCCCTGATTTGCCCGATTGCCCTCAGCAGCCCCATCAAAGTTTAATTTAAATGCGAATTGCAGAGGAGGGGACCATTTAGCATGCCTATGCTTGACAACAAAAGATAACCCTAAGGATACAAACCCATGTGAGGGAATGACTCAGAAAGCCTTTCAATTCCATGTCACCCAATTATCCCAATGAGAAAAGGAATGCAAATGGTCAAATTTTTTATAAATAAAGGAGAGAACCACTTCAGAAATGGAAGATTCAATCCTGTCTATCACATCAACCAAGGAAACAGATTTTTGTTTGAAAATTGTATGATTCCTCTCAAGCCATTTATTCCAAATAACAATAGAAGGAGTAACAATCTAGAGGCAGGAATAGAATGAAGTTGAATACAACAAAGGCCAAGCCATGAATTGGGACAAGAGATTAGGAAAAATAGAAGATGTCCAGCCAAGCTTGCCAAATAGCCAATACCAACAATCCGATGCAAAAAGACAGTGCAAAAACACATGATCCAAAGATTCCATGAAGAAGCCACAAAACACACAAGGAAACATAGGTTTACTCCCAAATCTATCTAATCTCATCCCAGTAAGGACTCTATCTTGTACTGCTAACCAGGCCAAAGAACCAGCTTTGGGAAGACAAGACGAATGCCAAAAGAGCTGAGAAGGCCAAGAGGAAAAAGAAGAGGGATGCGACAAAGACTTATAGCCATCCTTTACTGTGTAAAAGCCTAACACATTCTTAGTCCAAATCAATTCATCCTCCATGTCCTGAAATACAGGCATTCTCTTCTTAGGTTCTTGTACATAAGCATCCTTAATTTCTTGATCTACCAACAAAGAATCTATGGATTTCCAACGAAACACGGGATAGGGACCCGAAACATCAACATAACAATAATCAACAACAAACACACCCCAACGAAATTTGAGATTGGTAAAGAGATAGATATAGAAATAGAGAAGAAGATGAAGATATGCATGGAGTCGAAGATAGAGATGGAGAATGGAGAGAAGGATAGAGATATGAGAGAGACAGAGAGACATGGGAGAGGAATATATAGATATGGAAGATAAAAATAAATAGTTGGAGAGAGATGAAGCTATAGAAAGATAAAGATAGAGATAGGAAGTGATATAGAGAGAGAGGGAGAGATACAATGTAGAGAGAGATAGAGATAGAGAGATAGATGAAAGAATTGATAGGGAGAGATCTAGATATAGAGAGGAAAATAGATATGGATATAGAGGTCTAAAAAGAGGGAGAGTGAGAGAGAGATGGATGGATAGAAGGAGGAATGTCTAGAGATTAGGGGGAGAGATGAAGATAGAGGTAGAGACGAAGATAGAGCAAAAGAAGAGGGAAAAAAAGATAGAGTAAGGGAGAGGGGAAAATGAAGATATAAAGAGAGGAGATAGAGAGGAGAAGAGGGAGAGAGATAAATAAATGGACTAATAGAACTGGAGAGAGGGTGAGAGAAATGCAGGACATTGATATATATTGGAAGAGAAATAGAGAGATATAGAGATATACAGGAAGAAAAAGGGAGAGAGTACCTAGAGATCTAAAGAGATAAATAGGGGGATAGGGAGGGAATGAGTGAGGGAGAGATGGGGAGAAATAGAGAGGAGGGTAAGATAAAGAGAGAGATGGCTCAGAGAGAGAGTGGGGGACATTGATATAGATAGAGGAAAATATAGATAGATAGAGATGGATAGAGATAGCGATATAGGTATATGTATAGAAAGAGATAGATCGATGAGCCAAAAAGAGATGGATAGAAATATAGAAAAGATATATTGTGAAAGAGATATGGAGCAAATGAGAGAGAGGTGGGGCAAGAGTGAGAGAAAGGAGTTGACAAAGACAAGTAATAGAGAGAGAAAGGTTTAGACTTTAGAGAGAGGGAGAGAGATAAAGAGGGTGAAAGATAGAGATAGAGAGATAGAGAGAGAGAGGGAGAAACATGGAGTGTGTGTATATACATTAGAGAGAAGAAGTAGAGAAATATAAAAGGAGGGAGTGATGGGGAAATATGGAGAGATAATATAGAAAGAGGGAGAGAAGAGATATATAAGGATATAAAGAGAGACATAGGGATAGAAAGGATCTAGAGAGTAAATATAACTTTTAAAATATAGAGGGGGTGAGAAAGAGGGAGAGATGCAAGGAGAGAAAAAGAGGGAGAGGAAGAAATAGAGATAGAAAGATGATGAGAATTAGAGAGGGGGAGATAGAGAGATAGAAAGATAAAGATATAGGAAGTGATATATGGAGAGGTAGTGAGGGATATGTGATAGTTCTGATACTTAATGTAAGTACAGATCCAATAGCCAACAAGATGAGAGGGGGGGGGGGGGTGAATCATACAAACTTAATCTTCCATAAAAACATCAAATTCAACCTCAGTAACATATACTTCAGTAATATAACCAAAACTACTAAACATGCAAACTCAAAAGCATATAAACATCATAAAACTCATAACACCAGATTTAATGTGGAAACCCAAATAGGGAAAAACCACTGTGGGATTTCAGACCCACTAAGAAATATACTCTTCTAGAGTATGCTCGGTTAAAAGCAAATCCTGTTAAAGATTACAAACACATTGCTAGATGTGACCCGGTTAAGGGATTTCCCTTAGATCTATTAGGATCTTCACCTTGTTAGAGGTGACCTTGTTAAAGGATTTCAAACACTCAATCAGAATGTCACCTTGCTAGAGGGTTTTACAAATAAGACTGTTAAGTCCACTCGGTTAAGAGATTTTCTGTCACTTTCACAAAATAACAGTAATAAAAATCTATCTGCAACTTCACATCTAAAATGCTAAAGCATATTCTTATTTGCTCAATACAATCTAGACATAGAACTAATCTTGTCCATCTGCCGGGCTTCTATACTCTGTTATTCAAACAGGTCTTCAAGCTTCTGTGCTCGGTAATCACTATGTAGCATCCCTGTGCATACATTTGCCCGCATGGATTGTTTATCAATAGCTCCCTATTTATAAACAATTAGCTTATCGCTTAATCTCCTTGATCACATTTCCCATGATCAATCATAGCCATCAGATCTTCAAACTTTGACCAGGTTCAATGTATCCTTCGATTTGAAAACGTTTTACCCTACCTTGGAACTTGCATACATTTCTTGGAACTTGTGCTAGGGTATTGCAGTTCAATGTAAGCTGTAGATCTTCATGCCGATTTTCCTTTGCCATAGATTCATTAACAAACTTCATGCATGACATACCAATCATTTAATCAGTTCCAGCTCATCAGTTTCATTCATTAAATAACGCATGTAACCATTTAATGTATTCTATTATAGCTTGGTTACAACTCGGTAACAACTCCATAATAACTCGATAAATACTAAACTTCACTCGGTAGACATTCTGCCTTCATTAACCGATAGCGATAACCTTAGGGTTTACCGACTAGGTTCTTTGCTTGATAACATAGTATAGTATTAACCTTACAATTTACAACATATGTATGATGTTAAAACAATCTAAACATCATGATCTCATCATTGTCTGACTCGGTAATAGTTTCCTATTGAATACCTTATTCATCCCCTTATTTATCATATTCTTTGTGTTTCTTTTACCGACATCTTTATATTCTTTAAATCATACTTCTCAAGATATGGCAACATTGTACTGAATTAGAAAATCAATTTCTTGACATCAATGACAAAATAATAATATCAAGACAATAAACATCCTTAATCAGTTATATCTATAATCATCAACAACCTTCTCAATATCCTTATTGAAATGCCAACAATCTCCCATTGTTTGTTATAATGCCAAATGCCAACAATCTCCCCCTTTGGCATTGATGGCAAAACCAATTGATTTGACCTTAAAAAGATTCGGATTGCTGTGATTCTGAAATACTGAAATGCTCTCTTGCTGTCATCAGAATTCTCCTATTTTCTTCAGTCTTCTCCCATTTTTTCAATCTTCAAGTTCAGTCTTTTTAATTAGTCTTCTCCCCCTTATATTAGTCTTCTCCCCCTTTGACAACAATGCCAAAAAGTAAAGAACTAAAACATAATTTCTTCCTGTATGAAGTGAATTCCTGTTGTTGTGTATCAACTGAGTCTCGGTCAGAGCATTTTATCTTCAATTCTCGTTACTTGTATTGTATCTCGCATTATTTCCTATACTATTTCCTGCATTATTTCCTGCACACCTTTAGAAAACATCCTAAAGTGTGTAAATCAACATCAACTCTAAAAAGATATTTGATAGAGTCATTGAATTGATGCTTTCACCGAACTTGGTTAGTGAGTAGAAGATAGGGGTAGGACCCCTAACTTACTTCTGAGATATTCAAAAGTGTCACTTGGTAGTGGCTTGGTGAAGATATCTGCTATTTTTTCCTTTGTGGTAACATATTCCAACACCACTTTCTTCTCTTGAGCTTCTTCTCTAAGATAATGATATTTGATAGAGATGTGCTTTGTCTTAGAGTGCATAACAGGATTCTTTGAAATGTTAATGGCACTAGTATTGTCACAAAATATAGTTACCAGGTCGGTAACTTTCTCATTTATTCCTTCCAACAGTTGTTTGATCCATGCAATGTTGGTACAATTCAATACTGCAGCAACATATTCAGCTTCTGTTGTTGACTATGAAACACATCCTTGTTTCTTGCTAAGCCAACTCACTAGTCTTTCTCCTAAAAAGAAAGCTCCTCCACTTGTGCTTTTCCTATCATCAATGTTGCCTGCCCAATTAGCATCAGTATACACTTTTAAATCAAAATCATTTCCTTTCTGACATACTAAGCCATAATCCTCTGTGCCCTTCAAGTATCTAAAAATTCTTTTGATTGCTGTCATGTGTGTTTCCTTAGGATCTGCAGAGAATCTTGCAACTATACCTACTGCATGTGCTATGTCTGGTCTGCTATGAAAAACATATTGTAGCTTTCCAATCATGGATTGGTGAAGTGTTTCATCAACAGATGTAGATTAATCATTCTTTGATAGTTTACAGTTGGTAGTCATAGGAGTACTTATTGGTTTTGAATCCTCCATTCCAAATTTCTTCAAGATTTCCTTTATGTACTTGGATTGAGTAATGAAAATCTCATTTTTCATTTGCAGTATTTGTAAACCTATAAAATACTTTATCTCACCGATTAATGACATCTCAAATTCTTTGCTCATTTTATTTCCAAAGTTCTTACAAAGAGAGTCATTTCCACAAAATATAATATCATCAACAAATATGGCTGAGATCAGTATTCCATTTTCATCATTCTTCATGTACATATTGCTGTTCTCACTTGTCCTTATAAAACCAATCTTAATCAAATAAGAGTGCAATCTATCATACCATGCTCTAGGTGCTTGTTTCAGACCATATAATGCTTTGTTCAATTTACATACCTGATCTTTATTATTGTCTTCAACAAATCCTTTAGGTTGTTCAATAAAAACTTCTTCTTCTAATATTCCATTCAGAAATGTAGATTTGACATCCATTTGATATACCTTGAATTTTTTGAAAGCAGCATATGCCAACAATGTTCTTACTCCTTCAAGTCTAGCCACAGGTGCAAAAGTTTCACCATAATCAATTCCTTCTTCTTGAGCATAACCTTTGCAAACTAGTCTTGCTTTATTTTGAATGACCTCTCCTTTTTCATTTAGCTTGTTTTTGAAAATCCACTTTGTACCGATTATATTTTTGTCCTTTGGTCTTGGGATTAGTGTCTAGGTGTCATTCTTCTTGATTTGATCAATCTCTTCTGTCATAGCATTTTTCCAATCTTCATTGTTAAATGCCTCTTTCACTATTCTCGGTTCAAATTCAAATATTAGACATGTGTTCTATCTCAGTTTGTACCTTGTCATCACTGGATCATCCTTATCTCCTATAATCTGACTTGGTGCATGATGTCTTCTGACATACTTGTTTAATACAGGCTCGGTAGGCTCTGTATGATCTTCATCGCTCGGTAACTGGATATTTTCTTCAACAGTTTTCTCGGTAGGACTTGTCGGTTGAACATAGACAAATTCATCGTAATCTTCTGGTTCTTTGGAATTTCCTTCATCATTTCTTTCTGCAAATTCATCAATTTTCACATTTGCACTTTCTACTATTTTGTTAGATGATTTGATTAAACATTTAAATGCTTTGCTTCTAGAAGAATAACCTAGAAATGTTCCTTCTTCACTTTTTTGATCAAACTTGGCATTTCTATCATCTTTGTGTACATAGCATCTACTTCCAAAGATTTTAAAATAACTTACATTAGGTTTCTTGTCATACCAGATTTTATATGGTGTCTCCAAAGTACCTTTCTTCAGTTGTACTCGGTTCAGGGTGTAAACTGCTGTGCTTATTGCTTCTCTCCAAAATGTTTGTGGCACTTTCTTTTCAATCATCAGTGTTCTAGCACAATCCACAATAGATCCGTTTCTTCTCTCAGCTATTCCATTCTGTTGTGGAGTTCTCGGTGCAAAGATTTGTCTTTTAATACCATGATCATTGCAGAATAAGTTGAACTCATTAGATGTGAACTCTCCTCCTCTATCTGATCTAAGACATTTCAGTTGTCTTCCTATTTCATTTTCAACTCTTGCCTTGTACCATTTAAACATTTGAAAAGCTTCTGATTTTTCTTTTAAAAACATAACTGACATCATCCTTGAATAGTCATCCACAAATAATATGAAATATTTATCACCATAATAACTTTTAACTTTCATAGGACCACAAAGATCAGTGTGTACAAGATCTAAAATTCCCTTAGAAGTGTAAGACTTACTTGTAAAGCTTGATCTTGTCATCTTACCCATCTGGCATCCTCGGCACATAGCATTCTTAGGCTTTTCAAGACTCGGTAGACCTCTTACTTGGTGCTTCTTACTTATTTTGATCAGATTATCAAAATTTACATGACAAAACCTTTTATGCCATAACCAGGTATCATTTATTTTTGCATACAAACACTTGTTCCAAGTTGAGTCAAGGTGAAATGTGTTACCTTTTGTTTGTGTCCCGGTAGCAGCTAACTTTCCATTCTTGTCATGAACTTTGACAATTCCCTTTTGAAATTCTATTCGGTAACTTGTATTGTTTAGCTATGCTACACTCAACAAATTGTATTTCAAACCTTCAACCCAATAAACATCATTGCATCTTGCATTGTCAAGAAGTGTTATAGATCCTTTACCTTTCATCAGACATGGTGCATTATTACCAAATCTTACATAGCCTCCATCATAATCTTCTAACATAACAAACTTGTGTTTATCTCCCGTCATATGATGTGAGCATCCACTATCTATGATCCAAGAATCATTAGTATTTACATGAGATATTAGGGCTTTTTCTTCATACCTTTCTTCATCTGATCCATCTTTGATAGCCACATAAACTACTTCCTCTGTATCAGTTTCATCTGATTTATCATCATTGGATTCCTCATCAGCTATTAAGCATGTCTTTCTATCTCTTCTTCTGAAGTCTCGGTGTCCTCTATAATGATTGTCTTTCTGTCTGTCATCTCGGTAATCTCTCTTTTCAGTAGATTCTTTGTTAGGATAGTTAGAAGCCATATGTCCTATTTTATCACAATTGAAACATTTCAAAGGTAGTTTTCCTTTATACTTACCTTTGCCTCTCAGTAACCTTCTGGCTAATAGTGCTTCAAACTCTTCCTGCTTTCTGATTTCCTCATACAGTTTGTGTACTTCTTCCATGTTCTTCTGAAATCTTTCACTTGCTCCACTGTGATCTCCTTCAGAGTACTTATACTTTATTTCATTGTAATCATTAGATTCTTCAAGATGAAAAGAACTAAATGCAGATTCAACTTTATTTACCGAAGATCCACTGTTATCAAAGTTACTTAACTCAAATGCATGTAGCTTACCAATAGTAGCATCTAAAGAAACTGGTATATTAGGTACAGACCTCAATTCATTGATTGCAGAGACTCTGATTGCATAAGCCAATAGAAGGGTTCTTAAAAACTTACTTGTTATATCCTTTTCTTCAATAGTTCCACCTGCTCCTTTGATTTGATTGATAATCTCCTTTAGTCTTGTATTGTACTGAGTTATGTTCTCACTTTCATTCATCCTCATAGATTCAAATTGTCCTCTTAGACTATCTACTTTTTCTCTTTGAACATGTTCATCTCCTCCATATACTGATATGAGCTTATCCCACATAGCCTTTGCATCATTGCAGCCTTCTAGATCATTAAACTCTGAGTCGGTCAATGCAGATGTTATTTCAATCATTGCTTGGATATGTTCTTGCTTTTCCTTTATCTCTTCCATTGTCAATGGATAGGTGCTCGGTGTGATGAAATCATTCTCCAGATAATATACAACATATTCTCCAACTCCTGATAGGTGCAGCTTCATCCTTTTCTGCCATGTAGAGAAACTTGACTTGTTCAGCTTCGGTGCATCCCTCTTATACATCTTTGGATCTTTGCCTCAAGTACCTTTAAAATTTTCTTCTGGAGTCCAAAGCTCTGCTACCAATTGATAGTTTTGATACTTAATGTAAGTACAGATCCAATAGCCAACAAGATGAGAGGGGGGGGTGAATCATACAAACTTAATCTTCCATAAAAACATCAGATTCAACCTTGGTAACATATACTTCAGTAATATAACCAAAACTGCTAAACATGCAAACTCAAAAGCATATAAACATCATAAACCTCATAACAAGATTTAACGTGGAAACCCAAATAGGGAAAAACCACCATGGGATTTCGGACCCACTAAGAAATATACTCTTCTAGAGTATGCTCGGTTAAAAGCAAATCCTGTTAAAGATTACAAACACATTGCTAGATGTGACTCAGTTAAGGGATTTCCCTAGGATCTGTTAGGATCTTCACCTTGTTAGAAGTGACCTTGTTAAAGGATTTCAAACACTCAATCAGAATGTCACCTTGCTAGAGGGTTTTACAAATAAGACTGTTAAGTCCACTCGGTTAAGAGATTTTCTGTCACTTTCACAAAATAACAGTAATAAAAATCTATCTGCAACTTCACATCTAAAATGCTAAAGTAGATTCTTATTTTCTCAATACAATCTAGACATAGAACTAATCTTGTCCATCTGTTGGGCTTCTATACTCTGTTATTCAAATAGGTCTTCAAGCTTCTGTGCTAGGTAATCATTATGTAGCATCCTTGTGCATACATTTGCCCACATGCATTGTTTATTAATAGTTCCCTATTTATAAACAATTAGCTAACTGCTTAATCTCCTTGATCATATTTGCCATGATCAATCATAGCCATTAGATCTTCAAACTTTGACCAGGTTCAATGTATCCTTCGATTTGAAAATGTTTTACCCTGCCTTGGAACTTGCATACATTTCTTGGAACTTGTGCTAGGGTATTGTGGTTCAATCTAAGTTGTAGATCTTCATGCCAATTTTCCTTTGTCATAGATTCATTAACAAACTTCATGCATGACATACCAATCATTTAATCAGTTTCAGCTCATCAGCTTCCTTCATTAAATAACGCATGTAACCATTTAATGTATTCTGTTACAGCTCGGTTACAACTCAGTAACAACTCGGTAACAACTTGGTAACAACTTGGTAACAACTCGGTAATAACTCGGTAAATACTAAACTTCACTCAGTAGATATTCTGCCTTCATTAACCGATAGCGATAACCTTAGGGTTTACCGACTAGGTTCTTTGCTCGGTAACATAGTATAGTATTAATCTTACAATTTACAACATATGTATGATTTTAAAACAATCTAAACATCATGATCTCATCATTGTATGACTCAGTAATAGTTGCCCATTGAATACCTTATTCATCCCCTTATTCATCATATTCTTTCTGTGTCTTTTACCGACATCTTTATATTCTTCAAATCATACTTCTCAAGATATGGCAACATCATACTGAATTAAAAAATCAATTTCTTGACATCAATGACAAAATAATAATATCAAGACAGTAAACATCCTTAATCAGTTATATCTATAATCATCAACAACCTTCTCAACACCCTTATTGAAATGCCAACAATCTCCCGTTGTCTGTTATAATGCCAAATGCCAACAATATGGAGAGATTGTGAGAGATGAAAGAAGAGGAGTGTATAATATCTAGAGAGTGTGAGATTGAATAGAGATAGGGAGGGAGAAATAGGCTAGAGTGTGTGTATGTGTGAGTGAGAGAGATATAGATATAAAGATAAGGAGGGAGTAAGACAAAATGTGTGTGAGTAAAAGCTATATAGAGATAGATATAAAGAGGAAGAAAGATATACAAAAAAATAGAAAGGGGGGGGGGGAGAGAGAGAGAGATGATATAGAAGTAGAGAGATATAAAAAGAGGGAGTGAAAAGGAGAGAGAGAGGGAGAGGGAGAGAGAGATGGCTAGAGAGAGGGAGAGAGAGATGGCTAGAGAGAGGGAGAAGGATAGAAGGGGAAAAGAGAGAGATATAGCGAGAGGAAAGGAGATATAGATAAATGAGAGAGATGGAGATGGAGATAATAATCAAATTACATGCTACCATCAACATAAATGTCCAATGACATATGATATCCTTAAGTTATTGGCATGAAACGAGTAATCAAAAGTTAGTTACTCTTTCTTTCTCTCTCACTCTAAACATTTAATTTAGGTGTTAAGTTGAAACTTATTTTATTATATAAATTAGAATAAAATTCAAATATAATTATTGTATAATAAATAAAATTTAAATAAGACAAAATGTATAAATTCTAATATCTTTTAATTATTATTTGTAATTCCATTAAAAAACACAAATAATTAGAATACAATTTTAACTTAATAAAAAATCAACCCTTACAACAAGAAGTGGAAAAATTAGAATATCTAATAAAAGAAGATATTATTAAAAAAATAAAATAAGAAAAGAAATATTTTAATTCAAAATATAATTATTCTATCATTATTAAAATTGTAATAAGACAAATAATTATAGATTAAATTAAAATAATTTATTATTATTATAAAAAAAGACATAAATAATTAAAAAAAGTTCAAACTTAATGAAAAATTAACTCCTAATAAATGATATTAAAATTTATATTTTTTATTTTTTATTATAAAAGATCTCTTTTTTCAAATTAATTAAATTTAAGCGATTAATTCCATAGTCTTCATTCTTCTACCCAATTTTAAACCATTGATTTCAATAAGTAGGTGGTTCACTTCATATAGGTAATGCTTCAACATAATAATTATAATATAATACCAATTTTATAGTGAATATATATTTTTCTTAAGAGTATAATCCTAATTTAATTTTAAAAATTATATAATTATAATTATAATAATTAAATTAATCTCAAATATAATTACTAATTTGTAGTATAATATTTTATTTAATTTTTATTGATAATGGGTCGTAGCTGTATAATATATTTTATTAATTTAAAAGGTTTTTACATGTTCGGTTTATTGTGGGCACTGGTAGGAAAGAACTGAACTAAGAAAACCTTTGGTCTTGCCCAAGGATACAATCCTGGAAATTTACATTCTATCCCGTGGGGGCTAAGTACATATCACAAGTCAGCCATTGGTTGATTACAATGAGAGATTACATTGATACATTACATCCGGTCCACCCATTCTATGGATACACCATGTGGCAATTACATATATACAACTATAATACAATTGCAATTTATAATTTTCTGGAGCAACATTTCCTATCTTTAAGGAGGCGGAGATTTGAGGAAGAGTGAACTGAAGAAGCTCTTTAACAACCAAAATTTTGCTCTTCCTCAATAAGCCTAAAACCCTACAAAATCACTAAAAATAATTTTTCTCCTACAAGTTGTTAATCTCATAGTAGTATAGTTAGAGAGATCATATATGTAAACACTACAAGATATATTCATCTCCTCAGTATTGAAACAGAGAATAAAAGTCATCCTAACCGGTCTTCCAGATTTCAAACAACAATTGAGGATCCGAGTCATCTATAGTGCAATATAAACCCATAACTAAATTAAGTCCAAAGCCATTCCTGTATAATAGTGGAAGCATGGATGAAACATGGAGTGTGTATATAACTGTACCTTAAATATGTTGATGGAATACATATATTGAAGTATATAGCTATATAAAGAAACACTACAAATTCCACCTAAACAATTGAAAACATAATGCATATGAATAGAGCGAGAAATAAATTCTATGAGTTGTGATGAACAGTAAACACAAATCTTTCCTTGATTGTTAGATATACCACCTTTATATAATAAAAAATGCCAATCCCGATCTTGGGCCATGACAGTCGTGGATCTATCAGAGATACAAGCCATGAGGAAATATATATATATATATATATATATATATATATATATATATATATATATATATATATATATATATATATATATATATATATATATATATATATATATATATATATATATATATATATATATATATATATATATATATATATATATATATATATATATATAAGACAAGAGTGCAAGAAAATGGGAAATGCAAAATAAGAAAGTATCATTTATTTATGTACACCTAAAAATATCACGACTATATATATCGGTTGTTTATATGCACCTCTAGACCTATGCATCTACATTGAGCATATATATGTGTAAATATGTAGATGAAAGGTATATATACACATTACACAATAAATGTAACGAGAAGCAACTAGAACTGTAAAACTAACTATGTAAATACCCAAATTTGTGATCATGACAAAACGAAAAATAAAAGCTAAGCAAACATTGCAGACAGGATAAGGCGGGAAAACAAAGCAGATATACCAAAGAAAGAAACTAACCATCACTCCATCAGGCAAAGTATCTTTGCTTTCCTTCTTCGGAGATTAATCTGCAAGAACCAGGTCAACTTAGCATAATAGAATCTTATATATCGGCCATTAAAATAGAAACATCTTGTTAAACCACATAGCAGAAAGTACTATAATGAGTTATGTCTTCAAGATTCTAACGGCTTAGAGGCTCATTGCACGAGTTTGTCCTAAGTAGACCTCCAAAAAAGGAAGAAGATTGAGTTTATAAGTTCAAATTTAGATACCTATAAACAACAAACTACAATATCTAGCCAAAATGAGAAATTAACTCAAGCCCTAGGAGTTAGGGGAAGTGAATTTCCCCTTCTTCCAAGGTTTTCTCTCCTCACTTACTACATTAGAAGAGGACTCTCCTTGGCTAAATGAGGAGGTGTTTGTAATCTCCTCCTCATCAAACACTGCTTCAATTCCTTCCTCTTTCAGGTAATTAGTGAACCATTTCTTGCAAGTTGACCGTTTAATATGCAATAGCCACAACATGAAATTAAGATTGTGTTAAATGATTGACCTGCTTGCAGCAAAGGCATCCTCATCTTCTACCTCCAAGATTGGAAATCTTGACATAGGTTTATTTTTCCACATAAACCTATCATAATGCTTTGGCTTTGGTACGGTAAGTAACATAATATTATATTATTATTGGTATTTATGTAATATTAATTATAATAGTTTTAATAAAATAACTATGAATATCAATAAAAGTGAAAATAGAATTTTTTTAAATAACTTAATGAAAAATATTAAAATTTATGATTAAAAGTTATTAAATTATTTTGTATCTTTTAAAATGATTAAAAAATTTATAATTTTCAAAAAGTATTAAAAAATAGAATGATTTAAAAAAATATATAAAATATAATTATAAAGAATACATATAATAATTATATTTATTATTAATATTTGTATTTAATTTTAATTTAATTTCATTTAAACTAAATGAGATCCTTATAATTGGTTTTACTATCTATATTTTGAGATAAAATATAATTATTAAAATTTATATGTTTATTTAGAAAAATAATGTTATTTACAATATTATAAATGATAAAAAATAAAGAAAAAACTATTTAAAATAGACATTTCAGTTTTTAAAATACAAAAAAATCCAAAAAAAAACCTAAAAAATCTATCCTCCCTAAAAAAAATGATCCTATAACACCAAAATTTTTAAACCAATCGTAGTGTAAATAAATAATTTTTACAAAATCTTAAATTTAAAAATATAAATCTTAACTTTACAAAAACCAATTGTTTTTTTTAAGAAAAAATAATAATCACTTTTGATTGGTGCATACTAATTGAATAAAGCAGCTTCAATGAATGCAATAGTATTGCCTAGGACAAGTACTAATAAGAAGTTTCTTTTTAGTTTAGATTTGTTTCTTTTAATTCTAGATTTAAAAATATTTTTTTTGTATTTAATAAATAATAATAATAGAAAGTTTCTTTTTAATTTAGATTTAGAAACTTTATATTATTTTTTATTATGACTAGACAACTTTTTATTATTATTTATTATGACTAGAAAACAAATAATTTAAATACTAAAATCTAAATTAAAAAGCAACTTTCTATTATTATTATTTTTTTAAACATTTAGTCATTAAAATTACTCGGATTAAAAAGATATGTAGGTGCCATTATAGTGTTAGGGCTAATAGATCTTCAAGTAGAGGAGTTGTTTTAATAAGTCAAACAAACACTAAAATTATGACAAGCCAAAAAGTTTGCCTATTATTTCCTATAAGATAATATGAAAAATTTGATTTTACTCTACATATAAAAATATTCCATTTCTTTTACAACATTAGATATTTTGGCTATTGTAGATCTAAATCAATGGTAATAATTATTCACAAAAAACAAATCTCTTCTTACAATATAATATAAAAAAATTAATTTTATTTTACGTATAATAGATTATAAAGAATCATAAAGAGAGTATTGAGATGTCATTTAATTTGTTTCAATATATGTTTTACAAACGTGTTGTATAATCCCAACTACTACTTTAATTATGTCTATATTCCTTCATTCTCTCTTATAGTCACCAAAGCCTTCTCAATATTTTATATGTGTGGGCATTGACTTCTAGAGTTGTTCTCATTCTGTTTTGCCTCTTTTCTCAATGTGAATAAGATAGTTTCAAATTTCAAATTGATTGCAAAGTTTCCATAAGATTTTCCAACATTGGATGTAGACTTTTTTTTTGATCGGAAAAGGCAGAGCCAGATTTGTATTAATTAGTTTTAAATACATAGGTTTGTCACTGAATTCCAAGACAATAAAAAAAGAAAGCCCCTGCACTTAGAGAGCACAGAGGTCCCTCCAAAATCTGAAAACCTTTAATCTTATGGTTTAGCCATATTTCTAAACCATAGAAGGTTTAAAAGTCCAAAAAAAGCAAACACACTATAAACATGTATGTCCTATTTTCAACAACCTAGGAACAGAGTTTTTGAATGCAAAATTGATATCTAATATATATATATATATATATATATATATATAATTGCATAACCAGTAATCAAAATGAGATATCCATAGAAAGCCTAGCTTGAGGAGGGAATGTCAGGTTGTTGAAGCTGCTTCCTTGGACGGCCTCAACCTCTGCTTGCTGAAGAGCCCCAACCACGACCCTTGCTCCCACAACCACTGCTCGGGCCGCCTCTACAACTCTGATCAGGTTTTGGCTCAGCTTTTGCATCAATCAAAGGCAGGAATCCATTCAACCTTGCAAATTGGAACATAATCCATTGGATGTAGACTTAGAATTGAATACAAATTAATGATTTTTATCTTACCCTCTTTTGTTGGTTATATATGGTGGACAGGGTATGTTTTTTTTTTAAGTTTATGAAAAGAAACAAAAGCTTGTATTGTTGCAGCAACATAAGACCATGTAAAATAGTAGTATTTTTTTTGTGTTTGGAATTTAACAATATCATCTCTATTTTGTACATTAGGCTTGGGTGGATTCACAATAGTGGTTCCCAATTTTATCCGCAAAGGAAAATTATGGCAGTGGGAAAAAAAAATTAGGGGGTTCGTATGAACTACATACGTTCGATCGAACTACCATGGAGGTTCGATCGAACCCTCTTATGGGTCATGGTTCGAGTGAATCAAATAAAATACTATTTTTTAATGGTTTCGCTCGAATCCCCACTTCAAGTGAACCCCTATTGAACCAAATTTTTTAATTATCGCTACAAATGACAATTAAGATTTCATTCTCAACTGTCAGTTTGGCTCCACTAAGGTGGTTAGAGTGAACCCCCTATGATTTTTTCACTAGTGGCTTCTATCAGCAGTCGTTAGTATTCCCCAGCATTTGCCATTTAACCTAAATTATTTCAGGTGCACAAAATTACCATTTTTCTTATTTAATTATGTTATTTTTTTTATTGTTTAATTTATTTTAAAATAATAGAAAATAAAAGATTTTTTTTTTGTTTTCAAATAAATAATTGTATAATATTTAATTTTTATTTAAATTTTTTTATAAAATAGTTAGAATTTTTTTAGGAAAACTTAGATAACAAAAAAAAAATTAGGAAAAAAATAATAGAATTTTTTTAGGGAAACTTAGCTTACATTACCATAGGACATATGGTGTCGTAAGGGGTCATTTGGTGTTCTCAAACCATGTGTGACCCCTTAGGACCCCTAATGACACAAAGTGACCCCTTAGGATAACATATGAACCACTAGGACCTATATTATCATAAGGGGTCATCTGGAGTTCTAACACCACGTGTGACCCCTTAGAACCCCATATGATCCCTAACACCACCACATGATCGCTTAGGACAACATATGAACCATTAGGACAATATGATGCCATAATAGTTCATATGTTGTCCTAAGGGTTCATGTGGTGTCCTAACACCATGTGTGACCCCTTAGGAGCACATATGACCCCTACTGACACCACATGATCCCTTAGGACAAAATATGAACCATTAGGACCATATGGTGTCCTAATGGTTCATATATTATAGTAAGGGGTCATGTGGTGTCCTAACACCATGTGTGACCCCTTAGGACCTCATATGACCCCTAACAACACCACATGATCCCTTAGGACAACATATGAACCATTAGGACCATATGATGTCCTAATGGCTCATATGTAGTCCTAAGGGGTCATGTGGTGTCCTAACACTATGTGTGACCCTTCATGACCTCATATGACACCACATGACCCCTTAGGACTACAGATGAACCATTATGACCATATGATGTCCTAATGGTTCATATGTTGTCATAAGGGTTCATGTGGTGTCTTAACACCACGTGTGAACCCTTAGGATCTCATATGACCCCTAATAACACAACATGGCCCCTTAGGACAACACATGAACCATTAGGACAATATGATGTCCTAATGGTTCATGTGTTGTCCTAAGGGGTCTTGTGGTGTCCTAACATCATGTGTGACCCCTTAGGACCTCATATGATCCCTAACGACACCACATTAACCCCTTAGGACAACATATGAACCATTAGGACCATATGATGTCTTAATGGTTCATATGTTGTCCTTAGGGGTCATGTGGTGTCCTAACACCATATGTGACTCCTTAGGACCTCATATGACCCCTAACGACACCACATGGCCCCTAGGACAACATATGAACCATTAGGACCATATGATTTCCTAATGGTTCATGTGTTGTCGTAAGGGGTCATGTGGTGTCCTAACACCATGTGTGACCCCTTAGGACCTCATATGACCCCTAATGACACAACATGGCCCCTTAGGACAACATATGAACCATTAGGACTATATGATGTCCTAATGGTTCATATGTTGTTGTAAGAGGTCATATGGTGTCCTAACACCATGTGTGACCCCTTAGGACCTCATATAACCCCTAACGACACCATATTCAACCCCTTAGGAGAACGTATGAACCATTAGGAACATATGATGTCCTAATAGTTCATATATTGTCCTAAGGGGTCATGTGGTGTTCTAACACCATGTGTAACCTCTTAGGACCTCATATGACCCCTATGACACCATGTGACCCCTTAGGACTTGACATATGAACCATTAGGACCATATGATGTCCTAATGGTTCATATGTTGTTGTAAGGGGTCATGTGGTGTCCTAACACCATGTGTGACCCCTTAGGACCTCATATGACCCCTTAGGACAACATATGAACCGTTAGAAACATATGAACCTTCTCTCTCTCTCTCTCTCTTTCTCTCTCTCTTAAGACTGCAAATTTTTGTCCACCATCTCTATCTCTTTGTCTCCTAAACTCATGTTTTAGTATGATTTAATGTTTAATTTTTCAATGAGTAATATACATTAAATTTAATATTTAAATTTAAAATGCATTTAGTATAAATATTGTTTGAATTTCTCTCTCTCTCTCTCTCTCTCTCTCTCTCTCTCTCTCTCTCTCTCTCTCTCTCTCTCTCTCTCTCTCTCTCTCTCTCTCTCTCTCTCTCTCTCTCTCTCTCTCTCTCTCTCTTCATTTACTTAATGTGAAATTTTCAAACTTTTTAAAAAAAATTGGATTTTTTTTGTATTACATTATGTACAAAACAACATAAATCTAATGTTTAATAATATATTAAATTGAATATTTAAATTTAAAATATATTTAGTATAAATATTGTTTGAATCTCTCTCTCTCTCTCTCTCTCTCTCTCTCTCTCTCTCTCTCTCTCTCTCTCTCTCTCTCTCTCTCTTCTTACTTAGTATTGAATTTTCAAACTTCTTAGGAAACTTTGGAATTTTTTTGCATTATATTACGTACGAAACAATAAAAATCTAATATTTTAATGTGTATGTTTAATAATTATTTTAAATTTAATTTCCCTAATTAGACTCAAGCCAATATTATTGTTGAACATATTTATGCATCTTCACTATGTTCTTTTACTTATTACATCTCAAAAAAAATGTTACAAAATATTTTTTGAGGTAAGTTTTTCATTACATAATTTATTTTTTTGATTAAATAAATTGTTTAGGGTAATTTTTTCTATTAAACTACTTAAATATTATGCTTCTTGTTTTAAATTTAGATACTATGTAAATTCTTCAAACATTATATTTTAAAAATTGGCTAATTTGTGAGAAAATAGTATGCCAATATAATTATCTCCACTTTTTAAATATTTCTTTTCTCTTATGCATCACTTTTACTTTTAGTTAGAATTTTTTTCTAAAATTATGATAGATTTTTATTAGCTTTAACCTATCTTGACATATGAAATATTACAATGACAATATAATATGTTTTGATATTTAATATTTTTTATTTATTTGATTTTTATTTAAAGTTATTATTATAGTCTTTAATATTTTATGATTTCTTTTTCTATTTAAAAATGAAAAATTTACCTAAACCTACAAATACTATTAATATATAAGTAGTAATAGCCGCTAGAATCTTCCGATTTAGTCATTTTTGTTGATCAATTGAACTAGTATTGCAAACTAGACGCATGCTCATGAGTAATATAGGCAAACCAATGATCCTTACAATAAAGTTAAGTTTAAAAAGTACACGAGTAACGATCAGTATTACTTACATTATACTATAGTGGAATTATGGCTTTTATAACCCATCATAGTTGTTGCAATTGTTGCTTTACATAAATACATTATTGCAACTTCATTTTTACACTTCCATAGTCAAAAGATCACGGATGTTAGCTGCCATCCTACACAATTGTCCTTGTCCTTGCCCTTGCCCTTGCAGCATGTAAAAGTAGAAAGTCAAAAATCTGAAGCACACATCACACCATTTGCAACAAAAACAAATACACAATTGAAAAAATGTCACCATGCCTGATGCACGACCCTTTGGTTGATGACTGACGAGAGATCGCTGATTATCCTCCAACCTCCGATGCCTTCGTCCTCCATTTTAACAACTCAGAGAGAACGCACTTCGAACTTAATGTCCGTGGTATTGACCCCGCTGAAAACGCCATCCTTTTTGAGAGTCTTAACCGTTTCTCCCGTAGTAATCAGGTCTACTTGGGTGTAAGAGAATTGGACATCGCACTTGGCATGAACACCCCTCACCGGCACCTCCACCGTTTCCCCTGCTTTAACCGGCGCATTGTAAGTGCCTGTTACGGTTGTCTGACTTTCCTCCGTGCCCCCCCACTCGCCAGACACAGTAAACTCAGCAGATACCTCCACGTTCCCTCCCACTACAAACGGGATTCCGGCCTGGAATGTGGTTTTGACGCCCGTCTTAAAAGATACACCGCGTTTCCAACTGGTGCTCTTCTTTTGCATGTAGGCGTAGGCAACCTGCAAAACGGCGGGCTGATCGGAAGGGTTGGTGACAGTTGCCTTGAACAGAGTTCCCGGTTGCGAGTCATAGATGCGAGCGGTGTCCATGTCGTATTCAATTGAATGCACCCTCCGCGATAGGATGGGTTCCTGTACGCGTAAGATGGTAGTAACTTCCAAGGAGGACGTGCCAGATTCAAACAGCTGGTCTTCCCCTCTGTGGTAAGACGTTTGCAAATCGCATTATTACCGAGGGAGCAAAGTGCCACCCTCTCATCATCCACTTTAATGGGGTGGAAAAGCATGTCCTTATTAGAAGTATTAGCGTTGGCCGTATCAGCCCAAATCCAGTTAGGACTGCGTCTCCAGAATTTGTTCCAGTGCAAGCATTTCAGCATCACGATCCCGGTCCCCTCACCAACCTCCACCACTTCGTGACTCACGCGTCCACTGCCGATATCAGTTGTGTTGAACTGAAGATACTCATGGGATTCAGTCCAAAAAGCTGCAAGATAATTATCGTTGTCTCCTTTAAAGACAACATATTTAGGAAACTTCACCACGGTGTCTCCAGCAAAAGCTACATATTGGGGAACCCCCTGGACTTCCATTTTCAAGCTAGAGCACTTCGAAACACAGAAACCAAATCAAGAAGATATGTGATTTTCATGTTGAATGGACAAACAATTCTGCTCCTTCCATGAACAAGCGACACTCTATATATAGTCCTCTCAACCCCTTAGGCCTGCTTGAAGATTCGCTCATTCTCTATCTCATTATCTGTCTTCGGTACTGGGTAATAGATAAAGAGATAAGATCAGATCTCTATCACGGGACCCACTAGCCATAATCTTAACCTATGTAAGCATTTGGAGAAAGCTCCCGAACTGGTTGGGCAATGGCTATGCAGCGGACAAAATGGCCCGCTGCCGCATGCCCATGCCTGCCTTCTCCATGCGATCCCCTCCATCCCATGCGATCCCATCACGCCGACGCCGTCCAATCAACAGCAGCGGTCCCAACAACCCGTACCCTGCACGGATCTCCCTGCTAACGCCCGCCGGTTTTACACGCTCTGGGTGCCATTAATCCTCAACGCCATATCCACCCATCCACCTACTCTTTAGTTAATGCACTGCGCGCGTAAACTCAACCCGCCAAATGGACTCGGAGCGGCAAAAAAATCCCCCATTTTTCCACAGATTTTGGCAAACAAGCAAGAATGGAGACTCGGACAACCAGAAGATAGAGAAGATTGATGAAAAATGGTTCCTTAGTTCAGAAACATATCATCCCAGACATCGTAAACGTCCGTAGGTGTGTAATTTTCGACTGCATTGTACGTTCCCAATGTGTGTAATTTTTGCAATGTTTGCAGTGTAATTTTAGACTGCGTTTTAGACTGCGTGTTATAATAAACAATCTTTGTTAGTAATGTGGGGAATGACTAATGATTAAGATGATGAAGAGATTGTTTTTAGAGTTGTAGTTGGGAACAAAGATGGATATTTTGATGAGTTGAGTGAGATTAATGGGGATTTGGGGATTTTGGGAGTTTCTTTATAGAGAATGTAGTTTTTGTTGACTGACTATCATGAAAGGAGTTGATTCTAATGTTTATAGTAGAAATATCTTCAACATCGTCTCTAGGGTATAGTACATTGTTTTGCATTATCCTTTCAAAATTAATATTGAATTCTAAAGTATGCATTCTTATAACTGAAAATAATTAATATAGATTGACCTTTGTTTATGGATCTTACTATTAAGGAGGTCGACGGTAAATTGTCAAAAGTCTTATAAATTGAATGTTGTATTAGTACTCAATTAAGTTTTCCTCAAGTTCCCCACAATTATCATTGGGGTTGTCTTCTTTAAGGAAGAAAGGTGGTCTAGATAAGAATAATATCTTGAAGTATACTTGTGTTTGATTGTGGCAAAGTGTCTAAATAAATCTTCTATGTTGGTGAATTGTTTTTCTATATGGCTTTATTAGATTTGAATAATGTCGATAGATAAAGCTTAAGGGACAACCATTCTTAATGGTAGGAAAATCATTATTGTGACTTTGACAACATAACACCCCAAAATAGAGTGATGTTCCTTACTAATGAAGGTTTTTTTTTGTAATAATACTTTAGACTATATAAAAAATATAAAAGAGGTAGAAAATAACTTGTGAATAAGGATGTGATACGTGTTTGTTATCCTAATGCAATACTATTAAAAAGATTTGGAGGATAGTGATACCAAATCAGCATCACAAAAGGAAGGTTTTGGGTCAATGTTATTACTCCTAGTCATTGGATTGTTTTAGAACTCTAGAAGAATAGTATTAAGTAATCTTAGTCACTTGTTTTTTGTTTGAAAGATCATTGTTGTTAGTTGATCTCCAAAATATGAACTATAGCATTGAATGTGAGCATATTATATTAATAAAATATAAATTGTTTGTTATAAATGTGAACTTTAGCTTTGAATGTAAACATATTACCTTAATAAAATATTGTTTGGTTGTTAAACCACTAAAGCACTATAGTGGCTCTATGACAATGTATATCTATTGATTGAATGGTTGATTATGCTAGTAGTTATACCATGTTATTTCTCTCTAATTTTATAGGTTTTTATTGTACTTTTAGAGCAAGCTATAAAAACACACTTGAGATAGTAGAAGTCACAAGAAAATTTCAAAGTAATGTTGTGTAGTGTTCTAGTTAACTAACAAAAAAGGTCAATTCAACTAAAATTTGAGTATGAGCATTGATTTCCAAGTATTTATTACTTCTATACGAGATCACTTATGGCTAACCATTAAGGTAATATTTAATATAAAAAGAAAGTGTGATTGTTATCTACTTTATTAACTAGAGAATTATAAGAATATGGAGTTGTGCCAGAGGGTAGATGAAATCAGATGGTTCAAAAATATTATTATTTTGAATATATTGAGTGCATGTCCTCATATGATTAACTAATGGATATACTGTTGTCACTTATATAAGTATGACTTGGGTATTGATCATGCTTTAAGCAACTTTATAATTACCATTGTATGCATTTTAAACTTTATATGATTATTATGTGGCTTGTTGAGGCATTTTGTGTTTTGGCAAGAGTGATATGACGATATAATAGGATTAAAATACTTAATGTCATTAAATTGTATTGTAATAGGAACCCAATTTGAGACATTTTGAGGCTTTTGCATAATGATTACTTGGTGATGATATTGTGATTGATATTACCCTATGCTATGCTATAATTGGATTGTTTAATATTGACTATATTGTTATGCATAATTTAGGTGTATGAATATGATTTGAACAATTTGTCCTTATAAGAAATCATGTTCTAAGGTATATCATTTAAGATGGGTGATATTTTTATCCTTGACTTAGTATAAAGATGGTTGATAATGGGAACCATTATATGCAAACATAGTTTAGAGACCTTGTTCTTATTAATATGACATCTTAACATGTTGAATTAATTCATTGGAGTAAAATTATATAATTGTGTTTATTTTGTTTTCATGATCTCTCTTGGTTAAACTATCCCTAGTATCTTTAAGGAAACTATCTATCCAGGTTGAGCATCCTTGATGTATATGATGAAAACATACTCATGTCTAGTATTTGTGTAGGTCTATTGGCATAGGAAAGTGCAATTTCTCATCTTAACATTTTAAATCTTACAATAATTACATGGGACATTGATTCCATTTGGAACTAGGTATGTAATTAGTCCTTTGGTGAAGGATGCCCTTGTCAACAAAGTTTGTAGGGGAGGGGTGTAGGGAATTACTTTAAGGTATAGGGTATTCCTAAACTTCATATACTTTCCCTCTTCAATATGGCTCAATTTAGGGCTAAAATTTGCATCAAGTCGTTATGAATTCACCTTTCCAACTAATACGTCCTTACTATATAGGCCTTAGCCAATGAAATGAACTCCATCAGCATTAAGCTTACCTACTATTAAGTTTTGCGGTGTTTGGATTTACAAAATCTACTCCAATATTGGATGATCTTATAGTTTTTATTATTATTGTCCATATCTAATGTATATATATGAGAATGTCTTTAGACTTCTTTGAACTAAAATTATTGCAACATTGTGTGCTAAACATTGGTATGGTTTCTTGGCTCAATTGTTGTATGCGAATATATAGGTTAGCCTCAAGATACTAGAGAGGTCTTTTCTTCTAGGTATTAAGTGCATGATGAGCTTGTCCAAGACATGGCTATGAATGAGTTAGTGAAACATGCTAACCATGTATAGAAATGATGCCAAATTAAGTTAATGTGATCTATAGGTGTGAACAACAGTAATCTTCATGGAGGATCCACCTGCATAGATCTATGTTGAGTTTAGGATAGAGTTCCTTCTTATAGTCTTTTCCAACTATGGGCAATTAATGGGAAGTATTACTAAATATATGGAGTTATGCCTTTATATTTGGTTGACAAATGATTATATGCTAAACTTTATGGTCGGTAATATACAAAAAGGTTATGTCTTAAGAAGTAGAATATTCTCTAATATTGCTATCATGGGTTTGATTTCTATCTAAAAAATATTGTATCTCTGACAAATAAATGAAATGAACAAATTTTTAGATTACTTCATGAGTTTTACTTGATTATGTATTGGTGATTGGACATAAGCTAGCTCATATGGGTTTAATGTGTTACTAGTGTTAGTAATTTATGTCCCAAGATGTACAAGATCATGTGTAGGGATTAATAGAAACCTCTTTATGATATTGCAACTGGCTAAAGTAGTATAAGGTATCAACTCTTAGCACAATATGAATTAGATCAATGTTCTTCTACCTTCTAATGTTAGAATGTTGGACTCAAATTAATATACCAATTGGCTTCTTGGCATCACAATTAGGTATTTGAAAGGTAATCTATAAGGCATGGGTAGAGGATAATTATACTCTTGGTGTAGGTCATTCCACTCATCCTAAGGAGGTCACTAAAACTGTAAAACCTATGAGTTGTTTATAGATAAGCTTATCATTCATCTCTGCATGACAAGAATCAGGGAGTGTGCTTTGTCAAAAGAAGTATCCATCCATATAATAGAGTTAGTTGTCTAATACCATTAGCATAGACGTGATAAATGTAATGAGCTATTCAATTTCATGGGGTTTAGGCAAAATTTCACTAGTGGCATAAAAACAATGAATGCCAAGATTATATAAGCTTTTGCTAATGGCATGTACACAATAGATGCCAAGTTTTATCCATCAATTTATTAATAACATCAAATTGTATTAGAAGGAATGCATGTACTTCTAATGTTGTGTTTGCCTAAGGTATAGTTCTCAAGGTTAAAAATTCAAAATCCAGACACACTTCTATAAGAGAAATGACCAACACAAATTGCAAATTTTCGACTTAAATTGCCTAAACGTGACATTTAATTTTCGACTGCATTGTACGTTCCCAATGTGTGTAATTTTCGACTGCATTGTAGTTCCCAATGTGTGTAATTTTTGCAATGTTTGCAGTGTAATTTTAGACTGCGTTTTATTCTGCATTTTATTTTAGTAATTTTACACTTATTTTTTAATGATTAATTATTATTTAAACTTATGTTAATGAATTTTAAATTACTAATCAATTATATTTTTAAATATTTGTAGGCAACTAAAAACTATTTCCAAATCAGACCTGGTGAAGCAAGGCCATCTCTACATATTGCACACCAAAAATCAGGTAAGTTTGTCCACAGTAGCTTTCTTCTTCAATCTTTAAAATGCATTATCTTTCATGTAATAACACCATTTTATATGAATTTAAAAAAAAAAATGTTAATTTTTTTATAAGGAGTTCAATGGTTTGGATAATTTATTAGATTGATGTCTTATAAATTGTATGTTTTTAATTTGTCATTTAATCCAACTTACTCTTGTCTTCGAAGTGTCATATCATAACTTGATCAAAACATGTATTTATCACGTATTCATTGGTCTCCATATCTAAGATTTCAGACATCATATCATGTTATGTTTGCATCCTTATACACTTCCATTATTATTCTTTTTGCAAAATAGGCAGAAACCTCCAAAAACATTTATCTCCTAGGTTAAACCATCACATATATATCACCACATTTAATCAAAACCATTTACATGTAGACATGATCAAACTTTATCCTTCATCTTGGATAGTCAAATTTTATCCAAAAATAGCTAAAAAAATGAAAAAATGAAAAAATGAAAAAATGAAAAACCTAAAATAAAATAAGAAAAGTAGAGTCCATAGATGGAGAAGGGTAAGAGATTTTATTTAAGCTCTTAGGTTAAGATCAACTTTCAGCCTTCCTAGATAGCCACATGCTATTCATTACTAAACCACACAAAAGGAAAAAAATGAAACAAAATATCTTACATCCGCTTGTAACAAAATATCAAACAAACCTTTGAACGGTTGAACCACAATATATGAAATTCTATATTATCGAGAATTTAACGATATTTCTATAATTTCAATATTAGTAAATTATGTAGAATTTCATATATTGTGGTTCAAAGGTTCAAAGGTTTGTTTGATATTTTGTTACGAGCGGATGTAAGATATTCAACATTAATAATCATACCACTTAAGTAACCATTTAAGTGATCGTGCTAAGAAATGTACAAGGAGAATGGACTGGCTTATCTATGTACTTCTTCATAGGGTAGAGGCCTTCTATAAAAATAAAAGATATTTGTAGCTATCTGGGTTTCTAACAAACTTCAAAAAGGAACGATACTACATAACTTCATTAGAAAGATCAAAAAAAATACCAGATGCAGATTGTTATCCATATGATCTTCTCCATAACACATATAAGATGAGAAGCCAAACTGTTCCAACCAAATGGTATTTTGTAAGAAAATTTGGAACTGATTTTTATGTGTGTGATTGTGAGAGGGCAAAAAGAGGAAACACATGCAAACATGTGTTGAAGATTTTAGATCTTCTAAGGAGAAACAAAACAAATGAGCAAGAACAAGGTATTGGTAAGGTCCATTCGAGATATAAGTTTAATATTCATATTTTTAATGATTGTTATATTTTTTCTCAAAACTAACTAGATTAATCTTATTAAGTTACAAAAGGTGTTACTCTATTGGTTGATGATGACCACGATGTTAGAGGGAGTCTTAGTCATGAAAATATCACTACAGGTAATGTTGATATTGTCTTTACAATTAAATATTAAATAATTTTATGGTTATCAAAATTAAGTAATTCTTATTTCAAATGTAGATAGTTGTGTTCAATTAGAAGATCAAGATGTGTCTGGAGTTGTCATTGGTGAAGTCCAAAGAACGGGTAAAATTCTAAATCATCATTTTATAATCAAATATTTAGATTCTTTTAATTATTTTTTTACTTAATCACATTTTTTTTATAATACAAATGTTTGGAATTAGTTAGATGAAAGATATTGTCTTTACAATTAAATATTAAATAATTTTATGGTTATCAAAATTAAGTATTTCTTATTTCAAATGTAGATAGTTGTGTTCAATTAGAAGATCAAGATGTGTCTGGAGTTGTCATTGGTGAAGACCAAAGAACAGGTACAATTCTAAATCATCATTTTATAATCAAATATTTAGATTCTTTTAATTATTTTTTTACTTAATCACATTTTTTTTATAATACAGATGTTTGGAATTCATTTGATGCTTCCTCTGATAAATTTCAAAATTCCAATCATTATTTGAATTCATTACTCCAAAATTTACCCACAAGGGCAAATGAAAGAAATATTTTCAGTGAATGTGTTGAGAGATTTAGAAAAGATATTGATGCATCTCTTTCTTCCAAATTTACACCAAACCCTGGGTCAGAGAACATGCCTATCAAACGAATGCCACCATGGTTTAGTCCAAGTAAAATGCACAAACGTCATTCTATTCATCAAAGACGTAATGTCATTTCTCAAGACTTGAACAAAAGAGTGGAGTGTGAAAATTTCCAATTCCCCTCTATAGGATGTAGAAAGAAGAAGAAAAAGAAGGTCACTAATCGCTCAGGCATAGCGATACAAGAAGAAAGTCTTATTATCATGCAACAACAAAGTGAGTACATTTATTATAAAGTATTTTGGTAATTTACATAGCAATGTCTTATTTTTATTTCATATATTAAACATATGTTATTGTAGGTTTGGATGATCAAGCAAATACTTGACGACGTCGATTGCCTTTTTCCATTGATCTAAACCAAACAATAACAGATGAAATAGACCATATAGATGGTAATTTTTTAACTATTAAATGTATTTATTAATTCTATAAATAAATACTCAATTCATATGTCTAATAACTTTTATGTCCTTATTCAAACAAACTAGATAAAATTTGTGGAGATCAACCATCAATGGCCAATGTTATCCCCACTCAGACATTTCAACAAGCCAATCCAGGTATTAAATAATATAATATTGTTCATATTAATTACATAATGTGGCTTTATGGTAGAACATTTTATCTAAGTTGATGTGCATGTTTTTGCAGTTTTAAATGATCAACAAATACATGAAGAACATATGTTGCCCTTTCCTACGGATCTTAACCAAACAACAACAATGGATGCAATGCAAACTAGAGATGGTAAGAAAATTCAAAATTAAATTTCAATCAAATTTTGGATCTTTAACCTCTAAATTAATTTTATTTAAGTTGACATGTTAAATATGCATGTTATTGCAGCTTTAAATGATCGGGAAAAAAATGATGAATTGAACTTCAATCAATAATGAGTCTTTTACTTTTAAAACCATTATGAATTGAACTTCAATCAATAGTGAGTCTTTTACTTGTAAAAACATTATGAATTGAACTTAAATCAATAATGATTCTTTTACTTGTAAATTAATTTTATAACTAGCTCATTATATGTGCAGGTAGTGATGATACTATAATGGAGGATCATGGTCAATATTTTCCTGGATAACCATTATGGTGTAGGATACTTTATTGTAATGGATTATCTATTGAGTGTGTAACTCTATTTAGAAATTGGATCTTGGATGGAGTGGCTTGTTTTTTCAAGATAGAGACATTATTTGCATACTATATTTTTGAGTTGGACTACTATTGTGTATGTGAGAAATTGGCTAAATCCATTATGAATTTTATTCATTTTATGCGATTAGCATGCAGTTTTCTTTGGGTCATGTTATTTTTACATGATACTTCAAATATGTTTTGACATCTAACATGTCATGTGTTGTGTAAATTTTTAATGATTTTGAGGTGTACACCAAAGAAATTGTCACTTGATTAAGAATGCAAAACTATAAACATTCACCAAAACTAATAGAGACATGAACTAACTTGTCTAGAACCGTTGATAGTAAACAAGTCAATAAAACACTATATAGGTGTCTAGTAGGATATTGATTTATTTGACTAGTACTTGTCCATACATATCTTATCCAAATGGAGTCTTGTCCCAATTTAAAACTCATTCAAACTAATAATTGATTTAACTATGAAGGGGGTCCTATTTAAATCTTCAAGGAAAACATAGAACTTCATATTGAAATATTCAAAGCATCTCCATTTTAGAAAAGAAAAGGCATCATTAAAATGAGAATATTGTTTATTTTATTCTATCAAATTAACAAGCATGAGTATTTGGTTCTATTCTTTATAAGTAGGGCAAGATGTATAATTCACTTATTTTTCTAGTCCAAAAAGAAGTTGTCTAGAGCTTGATCTGGTATAACTAAGTTATCAATGATAAACATAGGTACAACAATAAATGAGAGAAAAAATGGATAACTTATTCATGTATGAAACATTAATTTAATTTTATGAATAGTATTATTGTTCCAACATAATAAACTTTTATTGTATTAAGTATTTTGCAAAAAAATTCTTCCAACATAAAGAAGCGATATATTAACTACAACATACTAATTATTCAAACATTTGCAACCATTGATACATCCAAGGCCAAACAATACGAGATCTCATAACTATTTTTACGAATAAATACAAAGGGTCAAACCCCTAGATAGATTAACTTTATAGTATGAAACAAAATGATTGTAGACAAGCAATAAACATGCAACAGGCCTAGGATGATATCATGTAAAAGAAGAATGCAAAGTAGATCTCCTTTAAGCTCTTAGGTTAAGATCAACTTTTAGCCTTCCTAGATGGGTTTAAAATGGAATGAATGAATGATCTTAAATACAACAACATAAAATATGGATCAAAAAATTACATGCTAAGTCAACTCATAATGGCTAGTCAAGTGGTCCATAATAGATAACATTGAATTATAAAAGTGAATAGTATAGATCCAATCCAAGGGGATCAACAATAGATTTGAGGATCAATGATGCAAATCTACAAATATTTTTGATATAGTAAAAAGATATTTGATCCAAGTAAACTAAAACAATCAAGATGTAAAGAGCAAATGTTTCTCATATAGTAAAAGGATATTTGATCTAAGTAATGGGTCATTTTTTAAGTATTCTTACCTTTTGCACTTCATTGAAACTTGCAAAATAAAGAAAAATTGTAATGAGTAATTTTTGTCTCACATTTTTAAATAGACACAACCGCAACATGCATTAAAAACCTTCCTTGAAAAGTAAAAGAAATAGAGGGAGAAAGGTAAGGGATTTTATTTGTTATGGTAAGTGATAAAATAATTCTAACTATGCAAAAGAATTAAAGGAAATTTGTCTCCATACATCGCTTCTTTAATTAATGGCACCCAGAGCGAGTCAAACCGGACGTTAGCAGGGAGATCCGTGTAGGGTACGGGCTGATGGGACCTTGGCAGTTGATTGGACGGCATCGGCGTGATGGCATCGCATGGGATGGAGGGGATCGCATGGAGAAGGCAGGCATGGGCATGCGGCAGCGGGCCATTTTGTCCGCTGCATAGCCATTGCCCAGAAGGCACTGAAGGCAGGTTGATTAATTTTCTCTTTTCGGTTATTTATGTTTCTACCTACTATTTTACTTTTTAGTACTAAAAAATGGTTAATTTTTCACCTACCACTTTTCTGTCATTTATGCGTTTTCTTGTAACTGGCATCCATCGTTTATCTTTAAGATTTACCTATGTAAGCATTTGGAGAAAGCTCCCGAACTGGTTGAGCAGAATATGAGTCAGCATACTCATAAAGGGAAATTTATTATATTTATTTATAGCTGACATAATCCTTTTATCGTCGTGCTCTGTATTGCAAGCTCGGGTGCTGACAAATGATTAATTTTGATGCAGAACTGAAGGCAGGTTGATTAATTTTCTTTTTTCGGTCATTTATGTTTCTACTTACTGTTTTACTTTTTGGTACCGAAAAATGGTTACAAATGATTAATTTTGGTGCAGAACTGAAGCAGGCTGATTAATTTTCTCTTTTCGGTCATTTATGTTTCTACTCACTGTTTTACTTTTTGGTACTGAAAAATGGTTTACAAATGATTAATTTGGGTGTAGAACTGAAGCAGGTTGATTAATTTTCTCTTTTCGATCATTTATGTTTCTCCTTACTGTTTTACTTTTTGGTAATGAAAAATGGTTACAAATGATTAATTTTGGTGAGAACTGAAGGCAGGTTGATTAATTTACTCTTTTTGGTCATTTATGTTCCTACTTACTATTTTCTACCTACTGTTTTATTTTTTGGTACTGAAAAATGGTTACAAATGATTAATTTTGGTGGAGAACTAAAGGCAGGTTGATTAATTTTCTCTTTTCGGTCATTTATGTTTCTACTTGTTGTTTTACTTTTGGGTAATGAAAAATAGTTAGAAATGATTAATTCTGGTGCAGATCTGAAGGCAGGTTGATTAATTTTCTCTTTTCGGTCATTTATTTTTCTACTACTTGTTTTACTTTTGGGTAATGAAAAATAGTTAGAAATGATTAATTCTGGTGCAGAACTGAAGGCAGGTTGATTAATTTTCTCTTTTCTGTCATTTATGTTTCTATTTACTATTTTACTTTTCGATACTGAAAAATAGTTACAAATGATTAATTTTGATGCAGAACTGAAGAGTTAAAAAATAATGCTAGGGTTTGATCTGTGTGAAATGTAAGTATCTGAAAGAGGGTTTTTAATTTTCGTGGAGGGTATATTAGCATTTGTTCGTTTGAATGGAGGGTTTCTTATTTTCGTGGAGTTTTGCTCAAAAAAGAATCCATAAAGCAAAACCCTCTCAAAATAAACAGTATTCTGTGTATAGTTCACCCCACAGTTAAACCGGGAAAGGTAGGGAAAACTCGAATGAGGGCATGTCATATGTTTGGAAACAAGGTTGCCAAATAGTAAAGACAACAGTATGCGTGTGTACAGAAAACCCTCTGTGTTTTTAAGCATGAATGCTACTCGGTCAAGGTAGGATGTGTAGAAAAGAAAGCCAATTCCTATTGCAATTGGACTGGTTTTTGTTTGTTGTTAATGTAGGTGTTATATCTAAAATGGTCAAAGATTGCATCTACAATTTATTCGAACCGTACTGGATTTGCAATAGATGAAGACACATGATAGACCTGAATGGTAGGCCTTCCTGCATTCATGATAGACTTGGTTGTGTTCATGCTTGTGGTGGGCAGGTTAAAGTGGGTGAAATGGCCATGAAATCCCATGCAATTCGTACATGCAACATACATGAAATGGACATGAAATCCCATGCGGAGGCATACACCATGAGAAGAAGTATGACAGTTAGATCAAGTGGCAAAAGGGTGGCAGACACCATTTCTGACGGGCGTTGGCTATTCTGTGGACAGTTTTTGATTGGATGACACAATTACTGGTTAGTGGTTCTATTCTTGATAGACAACGACATTTGTTTGAAAATACAAAATTTAAATATGAAAACGGATTTTTAAGCAATTTTCAGTCATCCAATCCTCTTTATCTACCTTCTTAATGATGAAAAAATGAAAAAATTTGTCGGAAAACAAATGTGTTATGTGGATTTGTGTAATTAGCAGCTGTGTTGTGTTCTATGGAAATTAGTCATAGTTAGGTTTAATGGGTTAAAAATAATTGAAGGAAATATGTATTTTATTTGTCTCATCATTGTTGTGGTTAGGAATAAATTTTAAATAAAATAATAATATATAGTAATTATTTGTGTTGTTATGTCAGGGTTTTGCATGTATGTATGTATGTAAAAATACAGTAAAATACATATTTTGATGTTTGAATAGACAATAGAACATCATATTTATAAATCTTATAAATACTTGATATAATCACAAAAGTCTTTATAATAATATATAAAATAACAAATTTTTTAAATTAAATAAATTGATTTTGAAAGAATCATAAATCCTATACATTAAAATATAAATACAATAAATATTAGCAAGACAAAAGCAAAACATCTGCAATTTTGAGAAATTAGAATTCCCAGAATTCAAAGAAGTGTCCAATTCCTAAAGCGGTTAATGGTGTTTACGGAAGAAGGCTATATTAGATACAATATTACTGGTGATAATGTTAGTCAACAAGAGGACTGGGTGCTCCTCTACAAGTATATGGAAGATTCAAATGCCACCAATGAAGAGATTTTGAGTTCGAGCGTGAAGGAAGGGGATTCGTCACGGGAGGCTAAAGATAATTCTTTTGTAGAGACGGCAAGCATCCTCTTTGGTTTGAGCTCTGGACAAGCTGATCCCTCCACTTCTCATACTGTAGAGGATTAAGGACCAAGGTGCTTGAGCTTATTTTCCTGTGATCTCGGCATCTTTTCACAGCTCTAGTTTTATTTTGATATAGAAAGATTTACATACTTAGTCCACTTGGTTTTTGAGTAGGGTTGAACTTTTTCTTCTTTTTTCAACATTTTCTGGTTTGTTGTAAGAATCTGTAGTGGATACAGATATTTGGATTTGGGTTGATAGCATTGGATTTTTGGGTTTTGATCTTTATTTTGCAGATGTGGGATCTTATATTTGTTCAAATCTTTCTGTTACTCCTCATATTTATTTTCTTTTATTCTAATATATTTTGACGTCAGTCTCTTATCAAAAACAAAATACTCACTGAATACTGCTGCAGCTAAGCTGAGGAACAAAACACACACAAAAAAAACAACCACCCTACATGATGCCATACTTTGCCCTAGACATCCTCACCCCCCTCAACTCTTATTGAAAGTTATAAAAGATCGTATCAAAATAAAAATATTAATTTTGGTTAAGATCTAGTAAATTTAAGAATTACAACATAAACTAAAAAATATAAAATCTAATTCTAGATTTATAGTTTTTATTTCTGGTTTTGATTGTGTGTGATTTTTAAATTATTTTGTTCTAATTCTAATCAGAAGTAAAAGCTATACATCTATCATAGATTGTGGAAAAATTATTTATTTTAATTCTAGATTATTTTTAAATCTCCAAATCTGAATTTGTATTCCTAAATCCAGAAGAAAAACTCTAAAACTCTATTAAATGATCTTGAAAATAGTCGTTACCGAATCATAAGCTCTTAAATCCAGAAGGAAAACTCTAAAACTCTATTAAATGATCTTGAAAATAATAGTTACGGAATCATAAGCTCTTGAGTCGATTTATAATAGTGCAAGTTATAGAACAATTATTAAGGATAAATAATTTAGAACAAAATATGTTGGCACATAAACAGTCTAAATCAATAAAATATTTTAAACAATAGCCTTAGTCTCATTTAGATTTTCATAATATTTTTTCAAATGGGAATTATTTGAAAATTTATAAAAAACATTAAACTTATTTTCATGTATAAATGAGTCAATATTTCAAAAGTTCAATGTAATTATAAATTCTTAAAATTTGTAAATTATTTACAAAAGTTCAATGTAATTATAAATTCTTAAAATTTGTAAATTATTTGATCTCCTTCGGAAAGTAATATAGAAAAATAAAACATAAGAAGTTTACTCTTCCATCATTTGATTCGATCACTTTGTATTTTTGGTTGTCACTCTTTTTTCTTTTCTTTTCTTTTCTCTTTTTTTTTAAAAAAAATTTATCTTCTTTTTAATCAATATATTGAGTAGCCTAATAGTCAATTATAAGTTTTTGGTATCTATTTTTTTTTTATGGAAGTTTGAAACGCCTCTTCTTGCTTATAACAGATAATAGTTGTGTAGTAGTCAATTTAAAAAGGCCACAATTTTCTATATACATACATACACATATATAGTTAAAAGATGTTAGAGAAGCCCCAAAAGTAAATTTGAAAACCAAAAGTTTTACAAACCACAATTTAATTGGCAATATAAAAGAAAATAAAATAAATGAGTTAGTTGAGTTGCATAGTTTTAATTAGATAAAGTCAAAAGAGGCCTGCACCATTAAGAAATTGTCACACAAGCACACAAAAGGGAGGAACTCACAAATAGTGAGACCACCAAAACCAGAAAAAAAAGGATAGAACCTTTTTTTGAAAAGAGGCTTTTGACCAGAGCAACTAACCAGCTATAACAAGGGTCCTTACTCAACAAAACTATCTAATTAGAATGGAGGGGTTTAGGAAGGAGCCCTGAACCATTTTCTTTAAGAACCCCCTTACATCGGAACCGATGTAGCCAAGGGAATAGTCAACAAATAACAAATTTTGAAAGGCTTCCTACAACCTTTTACCTAGAGGACCACCTTGCAACTCAAACAAGGAGGGAGACCTCAACAATCTAGAAAAACTGAGATGCGTAATTAGCACGTATAAATGAGTCATTGTTTTAATAGAATAAAAAATTATTCTTATTATTTACAAATGTTCAATATATTTATAAATTCTTACAATTTGTAAATTATTTGATCTCCTTCATAGTATAATATAGAAAAATAAAACATAAAAAGTTTACACTTCCATCATTTCAACTTGATCACTAGTATTCTCAATTGTCACTCATTTTTCCTTCTTTTTTTTTCTATTAGTCATCTTCCTTATAATAAAAAGTTTAGGGTGTAATTCTTTTCCTCAAGAAGAGTGGACTAGTAGTCAATTATAACTTCATGCCTCTTCTTGCTTATAATGGATAAGATTTATGTAGTAATCAATTAAAATTGTCCTTTTGGGAAATTGTGGAAAACTTTCAATAAGAGCTTTCATTGCTAGATTGATTTTATCTTCCTCACTGTTGTAATTTGAGCCTTTTATCTCGACATCCTTTGATATCATTCTAGTATAGTGTATTTATATTCTACCAAAAGCATTACATCATCTATTATTTATTTTATCTATCAATCTATCTAGATATCTATGGAGTTCAGAAGATCAAAATGGGAGTTTGATTGAGGCAAGCTCGTAAACAATCTCAACATTTTTTCTTCTTTACTATGTGCACATGTCTTGGAATGTTCTTTGGTCTTGAGAAATTTTTGCTTAATAAAATCAAGATAGGCCTGTACCATTACATAACTGCAAATTGATAACAAGAGTGCATGAAGGATGTGCGAACAACAAAAAGACACCTATCAAAACACAACAAAAACCCAGTAGGGCGAATAGAGATCCAATAACTAAACTACAAAACTAATAGATAGAAAAGAATCAAGACCACCAAAACACATAACAACCATGCAACACAGACACAAAGTGATGGTTTATTGTGTGGGGGTACCCTTGTCTTTCCAATCATGGCACAAACTAAGAAGCTTATTAGAATTTTTTTTTTTTTAACTTAATCCATCCCAAATCCAAAGGAGATCAATGTAGAGTCAGGGGTGTCCTTAACCATCGAAATAGTAGGGCCATAGCCCGTGGCGACGAAATCCATGCATCTTATTTTTTTTCCCCTTATCCTTTCCATCTCATTGTAGATAGATTGTAGGGAGGCATTGTGCTTGCTAGCCATATCCCTACAAGCACAATTGACCTCCTCAATTTTGTTTTCAAGGGCTTCCTAGGTTTTCTTGATCTCTTCCAGCTCATACTTACTACCTGCATTCTTAATCTTAGAGCTAGAATCATCGAGATTCTCATTAAACACACCTTGTTGCATCTCAAACTAGACACCCACATTCTGATCCTTTTTGATGGCAACAATGACCCTAAATTTGGCCATTCTAGCAGGGTGTTTCCTAGTGAATAATTTAGAACTAGAGTGAGGCATAATCTATTCCCTAGAATTAGAAGGGATAACAATAAGGTGAACAATAAGATTGGGATCACAGGTAGACCCAACTGCAATAGAAGCCTAGACTCCACCAGAGGGGGATAAAGCTAGGTGGAAGTTATACAATCTCTAGATGAGACCCTGGTGGAGTGGGGGTTTACCCTTTTCAATGGCTTTGCAAACAAATTGAGATAAAGAAGACATAATCTAGAAAGGGAAATTCATTCTAACCCCATACTAGAGATGATTTAGCATGGGAAAATCTGTGTATGGAACCTTCTTTTTTTGTCATCCACAATGAAGTACTTCATTATGAGTAGAGCTACATCCATATAAATTATAGGGAGATCCTCCCTGTTGTAACAACTTTGAAGATTGAAAACTCCTTATCTCGATTGAAAAAATCAATCAAAGTTGTCCTTGTAATCCTCTTAGGGTTTTTTGGGAAAGGACACACCATCAAGGTCTAGTCCTATCACCTTCACAATATCCTCTATCAAAACCATGAAAATAACACTGCTAATCTTCATGTTCCTATTGTCCCAAGTGTTAAAAAATTAGTGGAGATCTTAGGGTCATGCTTGGTCATCCATTCAACATAATTATCCAGGTTTTGCTTAATCACCTTGTCCAACAGCTCCCCATTGTTCTTAAATTTGGAGCAGTTTTCAAGTTTAGTATGAATCAAATCACCTCCCATAGTCATAAAATAGAAAACCAAGTTGAGAAACTGAAAAGCCTGGGGAATGCAGTGGTAAGTAGTACCATCAATAATTTTTTAATCCTGTTGAATTAACCAACAAGGAGAGAAAAGGGTGAGAAAGGCAAGTTAAAAATAACAAACTTTGGGATTATGCATCATTAACTAAGGAGACCTTACAGATCATGGAACGAGCCTCCACTAGGATTTTGTGCAAGTGGAGCTAAATTTTTAGATCATTAACATATGCGCCCATCCTACCAACTTGTCTGCCACATAGTTGCCTTCACGTCTTACATGGTAGAAGCTTACGTTTCCCAGTAAGGGAAGGATATTGTGACACTTGGCATCTTTTCATAGCTCTAGTTTTATTTTGATATAGAAAGATTTAGATACATAGTCTACTTGGTTTTTGAGTTGGGTTTAACTACTTCTTCTTCATTTCTTTTTTTTTTCTTTTTCATATTCGATATTTTCTGGTTTGTTGTAAGAATTTGTACTGGATACAGATCTTTGGATTTGGGTTGATAGTATTGGATTTTTGGGTTTTGGTATTTATTTTGTAGACGTGGGATCTTATACTTGTTCAAATCTCTCTCTTACTCCTCGTATTTATTTGCTTTTATTCTAATATATTTTGGCTTCAGCCTCTTATCAAGTCAAAAAAATAAAAACAAAATACTCACTGAATATTGTTGCAGCTAAGCTTAGGAACAAAATACACACAAAAAACAACCACCCTACATGATGCCATACTTTGTCCTAGACATCCTCACCCCCCTCAACTCTTATTGAAAGTTATAAAAGATCATATCAAAATAAAAATATTAATTTTGGTTAAGATCCAGTAACAACATAAATTAAAAAAATATAAAATCTAATTCTAGATTTATAGTTTTTGCTTCTGATTTTGATTGTGTGAGATTTTTAAATTATTTTGTTCTAATTCTAATCAGAAGTAAAAACTATACATCTATCATAGATTGTGGAAAAAATATTTATTTTAATTCTCGATTATTTTTAAATCTCCAAATCTGAATTTGTATTCCTAAATCCAGAAGGAAAACTCTAAAACTCTATTAAATGATCTTGAAAATAGTCGTTACTGAATCACGGGCTCTTGAGTCAATTTATAATAGTGCAAGTTATAGAAGAATTATTAAGGATAAATAATTTAGAACAAAATATGTTGGCACATAAACAGTCTAAATCAATAAAATATTTTAAACAATAGTGTTAGTCTCATTTAGATTTTCATAATATTTTTTCAAATTGGAATTATTTGAAAATTTATAAAAAACATTAAACTTATTTTCATGTATAAATGAGTGAATATTTCAATAGAATAAAAAATAAAAAATTATTTACAAAAGTTCAATGTAAATATAAATTCTTCAAATTTGTAAATTATTTGATCTCCTTCCTAACGTAATATAGAAAAATAAAACATAAGAAGTTTACTCTTCCATCATTTGATTCAATCACTTTGTATTCTTAAATGTCACTCTTTTTTCTTTTCTTTTCTCTTTTTTTTTTATCTATTAATTATCTTCTTTATAATCAAAATATTGAGTAGTCTAATAGTCAATTATAATTTTTTGGTATCTATCTTTTTTTTATAGGGAGGTTTGAAATGCCTCTTCTTGCTTATAACAGATAATCGTTGTGTAGTAGTCAATTTAAAAAGGTCACAATTTTCTACATACATACATACATACATACATACATACATACATACATACATACATACATACATACATACATATAATTAAAAAATGTTAGAGAAGCCCCAAAAGTAAATTTGAATCCCAAAAATTTTACAAACCAAAATTTAATTGGCAATATAAAAGAAAACAAAATAAATGAGTTAGTTGAGTTGCATAGTTTTAATTAGATAAAGACAAAAGAGGCCTAAACCATTAAAAAATTGTCACACAAGCACACAAAAGGGAGGAACTCACAAATAGTGAGACCACCAAAACCAGAATAAAAAGGATAGAATGTTCTTTGAAAAGAGGCTTTTGACCAGAGCAACTAACTAGCTATAACAAGGGTCCTTACTCAACAAAACTATATAATTAGAATGGAGGGGTTTATGAAGAAGCCCTAAACCATTTTCTTTAAGAAGCCCCTTACATTGGAACTAATGTAGCCAAGGGAATAGTCAACAAGTAGCGAATGTTGAAAGGCTTCCTACAACCTTTTACCTAGAGGACCACCTTGCAACTTAAACAAGGAGGGAGACCTCAAGAATCTAGAAAAACTGAGATGCATAATTAGCATGTATAAATGAGTCATTATTTTAATAGAATAAAAAATTATTATTATTATTATTTATAAATGTTCAATATATTTATAAATTCTTACAATTTGTAAATTATTTGATCTCCTTCATAGTATAATATAGAAAAATAAAACAAAAAAAGTTTACACTTCCATCATTTCAACTTGATCACTAGTATTCTCAATTGTCACTCATTTTTCCTTCTTTTTTTTTTCTATTAGTTATCTTCCTTATAATAAAAAGTTTAGGGTGTAATTCTTTTCCTCAAGAAGAGTGGACTAGTAGTCAATTATAACTTCATGCCTCTTCTTGCTTATAATGGATAAGATTTATGTAGTAATCAATTAAAATTGTCCTTTTGGGAAATTGTGGAAAACTTTCAATAGGAGCTTTCATTGCTAGATTGATTTTATCTTCCTCACTGTTGTAATTTGAGCCTTTTATCTCGTCATCCTTTGATATCATTGTAGTATAGTGTATTTATATTCTACCAAAAGCATTGCATCATCTGTTATTTATTTTATCTATCAATCTATCTAGATATCTATGGAGTTCAGAAGATCAAAATGTGAGTTTGATTGAGGCAAGCTCGTAAACAACCTCAATATTTTTTCTTCTTTACTATGTGCACATGTCTTGGAATGTTCTTTGGTCTTGAGAAAGTTTTGATTAATAAAATCAAGATAGGCCCGTACCACTACATAACTACAAATTGATAACAAGAGTGCATGAAGGATGTGTGAACAAAAAAAAGATACCCCATAAAAAAAAAAAAAAACCTAGTAGGGCGAATAGAGATCCAGTAACTAAACTACAAAACTAAACTAATAGATAGAAAAAAATCGAGACCACCAAAACACATAACAACCACGCAACACAGACACAAAGTGATGGTTTATTGTGTGGGGGTGCACTTGTCTTTCCATTCATGGCACAAACTAAGAACTTTATTAGAAAAATAATTTTTTTTACTTAATCCATCCCAAATCCAAAGGAGATCAATGCAGAGTCAGGGGTGTCCTTAACCATTGAAACGGTAGGGCCATAGCCCATGGCAAGGGAATCCATGCATTTTTTTTTTTTGGCCCTTATCCTTTCCATCTCATTGTGGATAGATTGTAGGGAGGCATTGTTCTTGCTAGCCATATCCATACAAGCACAATTGACCTCCTCAATTTTGTTTTCAAGGGCTTCCTAGGTTTTCTTGATCTCTTCCAGCTCATACTTACTACCTGCATTCTTAATCTTGGATTCCTTTTCAATAATCTTTCCATCCACCATTTTCCACTACCCCCTAATGCCCACAAGATCATTGGCATTTTTCCATACTCTATCATCATCGATCTCATCAACCAATGTGTTGGCCCTAGCCTTAGCCTTTGCCGCCTCCAGTCAATCAATCTTCTTGATTGCAACATTCACTTGTGCAAAGAGCTATTTTATCAACTCATCTTGTCTTTGGGTGTCTTTGTGTAGGTCCTTCATAATTTTTGCCAGAGCTAGAGTAGTACTCTGGGGGTTGGAGTTATTAAGGAAGGGGGAGTTTAGGGAGGAGGGCTAGGGTTTCTTCCAGTTTTAGTAGGGGACCAGTCTAATCTTGAAGTATCTGAGGAGTCCAAATCCTTTGAGGATTGAGTCTCAGAGCTAGAATCATCGAGAATGTCATTAACCACACCTTATTGCATCTCAAACTGGACACCCACATCCTGATCCTTTTTGGTGGCAACAATGACCCTAAATTTGGCCATTCTAGCAGGGTTGAATAATTTAGAACTAGAGTGAGGCATAATCTATTCCCTATAATTAGAAGGGGTAATGATAAGGTGAACAATAATATTGGGATCATAGGTAGGCCCAACCACAATAGAAGCCTAGACTCCACCAGAGGGGGATAAAGCTAGGTGGAAGTTATATACAGTCTCCAGATGAGACCCTGGTGGAGTGGGGGTTTACCCTTTTCAATGGCTTTGCGAATAGATTGAGATAAAGAAGACATAATCTAGAAAGGGAAATTCATTCTAACCCCATACCAAAGATGATTTAGCATGGGAAAATCTATGTATGGAACCTTCTTTTTCTGTCATCCACAATAAAGTACTTCATTATGAGTAGAGTTGCATCCATCGAAATTATAGGGAGATCCTCTTTGTTGTAGCAACTCTGAAGATTGGAAACTCCTTATCTCGATTGAAAAAATCGATCAAAGTTGTCCTTGTAATTATCTTAGGGTTTTTTGGGAAAGGAGACACCATCAAAGGCTAGTCCTATCACCTTCACAATATCCTCTATCGAAACCACGAAAATAACACTGCTAATCTTCACGTTCCTATTGTCCCAAGCATTAAAATATTAGTGGAGAGCTTAGGGTCATGCTTGGTCATCGATTCAACATAATTATCTAGCTTTTCCTTAATCACCTTGTCCAACAACTCTCCATTGTTCTTAAATTTGGAGCAGTTGTCAAGTTTAGTTTGAATCAAATCACCTCCCATAGTCATAAAATAAAAAACCAAGTTGAGAAAGTGAAAATCCTGGGGAATGCAGTGGTAGGTAGTACCATCAATAATTTTTGAATCCCATTGAATTAACCAACAAGGAGAGAAAAGGGCGAGAAAGGCAAGTTAAAAATAACAAACTTTCGGATTATGCATCATTAACTAATGAGTCCTTACAGATCGTGGAACGAGCCTCCACTAGGACTTTGTGTAAGTGGAGCTAAATTTTTAGATCATTAACATATGCGCCCATCCTACCAACTTGTCTGCCACATAGTTGCCTTCACATCTTACATGGTAGAACCCCACGTTTCCTAGTAAGGGAAGGAGATTGTGACACTTGGCAATGAGAGGGTTGGTTTTCCAATTTGGTTTCACCACCCTTTTGAGAATCATAATGGTATTTCTCAAGTCACCTTCAATAATGGTACGCTTGAGCTCATTTCCCCTATGCACAATCAGCCCATGATAAACAACTATCACTTCAACCATGATGCTTGAAGTTTGTATTCCAAGATTTGCCACATAGGAAAGGAAGAGGTTACCACTCAAGTCTCTAATCACTCCTCCCTCTCACCCAACTTGGTTTTCCCTTAGATGTCTTGTCAAAATTCAGCTTCAACCAATCAGTGTCGGAGGGGGATCCATTTGATAGCATTACAAAATCCAATAGGGGGTAATGAAGCCAAAAAGGATCGCCTCCATGTCCCACAATCTAGTAATCAACCAGAATAGAAGAAGAAATAGATGAGAGTGTTTCCTCTTCACAAAACAATCCATATTCTCCTTGACATTAGAAATGGTCTTGTCGGTAAGTTCTTCCTAGCTACTTCTGGTTTCTCTAAAAAATATATTATTGCACTCTTTCCATAAATTCCATCCAGTGGAAAAAAGGTTTGCTACCATAGCTCCTTAGTTAGGGGATGAGGGGAAGGCACATTCCCACTAAGAATATTATCCTTAGTAGCTTTATTCCAGACCCATTCAAGGAGAAAAATGCCAACAATCTTCTGTCTGACATTTCAAGAAAAGGGGAAATGAAACAAAACATATTTAATACTCTCCTCTTCCTTTTCACAGAGAACACATCCATTGGCCATCTAGAAGCCACACCTCTTGGGATTATCAATTTTTAGAATTCTTACATGATAGATAGTCTACCAGAAGAAGAAAATATTTCATGTCGTCTTAGTTCTCTCGATGTAGTCCCATTTGAACATAGGCACCAGAGAAGGTGATGCAATCTCATAGCCAGATCTAACCATGAAATTTCCATCTTTTCACGGCACCCAAATGAGCACATTCTCATCTTCTCTCCTATTAAACCTATCAAAATTAAGGATTCTAATCACATACTTCTTTTTCTTGGCAAAGTCTTTAGCCTTGAATCTCCACGCCATGGGTGAAGAATGTGGGACCCAATAATCATTGAGGAAGGTGCCAAGGCTTGTGAATAGATCTTATTCAACTATTATGAAAATAAAATAAAATTCAATAGGAATGGGGATACCCATGGGTCCTTCCAAAACTGAATGTTCTGACCATTCCCTCATTGCGAGATCATACCTTTATGAAACAGATAATGGGTCCCAAGGAGATTATTCCAAATATGAGATCCTCTAGGTGCAATATCAGAGTTCGAGAAGGATGAAGCTCTTTCATTTAGATACTTATCTCTTGTCATCAAAGTATACTTTACATCCCCAAAACTAAGTCTCAATTTGATATTAGCCATGAATGCTTCATTAAGGGATCAAGAGCCTTTGATACTTAAACTCCAAGTGTGCTTGGAATAGAAGACCTTCTCCTAGTCCATGAGGGACATTTTATTGCGTTGTTCCACTCCAGCCCAGAGGAATCACCTTTGGATTTATTTCAACTTAGCTTGAGAAGAAAGAATGTGAAACAGGTAAAGAAGGTAAATAGAGGTGCCTTTTTGGGAGGGTTTTAGAAGCTAGAGATTCCCCATGCTACTAAGAACAAATCCTTTCCATCTATCCAATTTCCTCTAAATCCTTTCCAAAAGACGCAACCAAATTGACCTATCAACCTTACCAATAGTGACAGGGAGACCTAGGTACATAGAAGGTAAAGGAGAAACCTTACAATTTAGAATATTCTTGATGATCTTCTAGAGTTGCTGGTTGGTATTCATAAAATAGAGAGCATTTTTGTCTAGATTGATTTTTTGACCAGAAGTTGTGGCATAATCAGAGAGGATGGTCCTCCATCCTTTGGCTTCTACAATAGAGGCATCACCCATCAAAAGGGTATCATCAACAAATTATTGGTGAGAGATCACAAAGGTAGTTGAAGATGGTTTGATACCCTTTATAGTACCATTTTGTAGAGCTAGCATGAAATTTATGCCCAAAAACTTTGCCATATGTATGAAAAGGTAGGGGGATAAAGGATCCCCCCACCTCAAGTCGTCAGAAGAATTGAAAGAACCATGGGGAGCTCCATTGATTAGTATCGAGAACATTAGTATTTTAAAGCAAGCCTCAATAACCCTCAGAATTTTGTCTTTGAGGCTAAATTTACTCAAAACCAAAGAAATGAAGGGTAATGCATGACCAAATCATGAGCTTTAGAAATGCCAAGTTTGAGAAACATACCTTCTTTACCATTGTTTTCCATCAAGTACAAAGTTTCATGGACCTCTAGAATGGCATCTTCTATTTGACGTCCAGGGACAAAACCCTTTTGGTCAACATGAATTAAAGATTTGAGAAAAGGTGTAATCATGTTAACAATGAGATTGGAAAAGATTTTGTAAAAGGTATTACAAATATTAATAGACCTAAAATTTGACATCCTCTTCGCACCATGTTTTTTAGGGATCAGGACAATGAAGGTTTTATTGATCTCCTTAAGGAGCCTGGCCAAAGACAATAATTCCCTAGCTACCATAGTAATATTCTAACCCACAATCTCCCAATATTCTTGGAAGAAGAAGGGGGGAAACCCATCCGGTCTAGACACTTTGAACGGGACAAATGGAAAAAACCACCTTCTTAACTTCCTCCTCAGAGAAATTACTTTACATAGAATTTAGGTCTTCAAACCTGATGGTTTCCATAATACATTAGATAATTTTGAAAGAAATATAGAAAATAAAAGGATCCTGGGTAGTCAAAGGATTGAGAAGTGTAGAGAAGTGATAATCGGCTTCCTAGCTAGTGTCCTCATCACCAGCCATAGAAGTATTGTTAGATCGTTGTACTTTTTGTGCCGACAAGAAGATTAATGAAAAACAGTTGTGTTCCTGTTTCCCTTTTGTCACTCATTGAATTCTCAATCTCTTCTTTGAGTAGAGTTCTTCTTTCATAATCAAATTGTGAAGTTCTGCGAAATCAAGCACTTTCCTGTATTCTATCTTCATCTTATGCCCTTACAGACTCCATCCCTATTTGTAGCACATCAACCTTATCTTTAGGAGATTTCTTCATAGAAAAGATGTCCCCAAAGGAGGATTTACTCCATGATTGAAGATTATCCTTCAGTAATCCCAACTTCTAGGTAACTCTGAACATGGTTGTGCTAGGGATATAAAAAATTTGTCACTAGCCCACGAGGGACTTAAATTTTGGAGCAAGAATCCACATAATTTCAGATGAAAAAGGAAATCCTCTTTTGGGTCCATTTGCCTTCCAATTGATAGAGATAGGACAATGGTTTTAACCATTACAAATAAAGTAGGAAAGGTGGCAATTATGATAGATTTTCTAGGATGAGGATATAGTTAATTTGTCAAGATGGAACTAGATGAGATTATTACCCATTCTTTGATTAGACCAAGTTTAGCTCCTATCTTCTAAATACAAATCAATAAGGCCACCTTTAGTTAGAAACTCCTAGAGATCCAACATACTGTCAGAGAAGTCTGATGTTCCTCCCATTTTCTTTGAGGGGAACAAGGAAGTGTTGAAGTCCCCCATAACAAGACAATAAGGACCACGATTAAGATCCTATGATAAATCAAAGAGCACAATAACTACCTTCTCTTGAAAACATTGTTAGGAGCATAAACATTTGTGAGGCTCCAATTTCCATTAGGGGTATTATTCTCAAAATCAATGCATTAGTAATTTTTATTTTGAATAGGTAGAGAGCCCATAAGATTAATTGGTCTCCAAAGGAAAACAAGCCCACCATATGTACCATCAAAATCATAGAAATTAAGTGGGAAAAATCCCAAATAAAGCTACACACCTTCAAATAGGACTCAAAACATATCTTAGTTTCTAGTAGAAGCAAAATATCTAGTTTTAAGTCTTAACTAGATTCTTGACCAGAATCTATTTATGGAGCCCATTTAGAACCTTGACATTCTAGAAGAGAATAATCATTTTTTATTCTTCCAGGAGAAAAATTACTCCAATGTACCTTGATAACCATTAGCCAAATCCCTGGAGACACTAGTCTCCGTGACATCCTTTAAGGATTTCCTTCCCACTCTAGAGTCCCTACCTATATTCGCAGTATTCCTCCCTTTAGGAAAAGTTGCCTGACTATCAAAGATTTGTTGGCATTATGGATGAATTGATTATGTGTTGCATTGATGTTTTGTCATTGATGTCAACACTAGCTATTATGGTTGGTTACCAGCAGACAGGTTTTGGTTACCGGTAGAAGATCTAGTGTTACCGACAGAAGAGACTATCTGTTAGACACTTCCGACATGTTTGGATCTATGGAATATGTTTGATTACATGTGTTAAATGTTCCTTGAGCATGTTTTGGTCAGTTGGTATTGACTTGGTAATCGGATGCTATCATACATTCTTGTAAACCCTTACCAACATTGGTTTAAGGTTTAACTCACAAAGCTTTTACTGAGGAATCTTGACATGATGCATACGTGGTGTTGGTGTGGATTCTAGATGGATTTTAGGATGTTGAAGATGTTCTTTGATCATGCTTTAACTGCTTGAAGATATTGCTTTGGTGTGGTGGACCCAGAATAGGTCCAGTGCCTATCTAGGTTATGGACCGATATCATGTTAATGTGTACTCTACACGTTATCGGGATGTTCTATGGATTGGTTATTGTCGTTTGGTCTTAAGATGACATGGAATATCATTGCAATATGAATTTATGTAATGATCTTATTATAATATCTTTTAGGTGGCCGACCTAATTGATTTAGGCCTTAGGGTTGGTATAAAATGATGTAATATCTCATTGTAATAAGTGTCGTGGTTGTGGAATGTAATATCATATGCGAAGGAGATTTGGTCGATCATAGGTGATCGAATTGGGATTAAGGAAGAGGTCAAAGACCTCTAGTATTGAGCTTAAATGAGACTGTAATCAGGCATGTTAGATGCTATCTCTAGCAGTCCATTATTCTAGATTGTTGCCCATATATTTTGAGGCGGTTTTAACCTTTGTAGTCAATGAGACTTTTGAAATGAGCAGTATGCTCTAGGTAGTGTGCCTTCCTGCATTTGCAGAAGTATCATTTGACCGTGGGTAGGATTCCCATTGTGGTTTTTCCCTCTCTGGGTTTTCCACTTACAAATCATGGTGTTATGTGGTATGGTTTATTTGTATTGATTATCTATTTAATTTTTAAGTTGCATTGTTTATTGGTATTTGTTTCTTCTTTACCAGTACTTAACCTGGTTAAAGGTTATTAAGTGGATTAAATGTTATAATCTGTTAACAACTTATTCACCCCCCCCGTCTCAGTTGTTCACTAGTTATCCTAACAATTGGTATCAAAGCTTTGGTCCTCTTTTGCAGAATCTTAACCGCTTGAGGTAGATCCTATGGCAACTAACACTTCAAATCCATTGGCAACTATTTTCATAAGAGAAATTCCTAAGCTTGATGGAACAAATTATGAGATATGGAAAATTCGAATGAAGACTCATCTTAGATGTCTTGGCAAGGATATTTGGGAGATCACTGTTAAAGGATACACACCTTATGATCCGGCATCTAGCAATCCTGCTCTTGCAGACTATGATAAGAATATTGAAAATGATTGCAGAGCTAGAGAAGACCTCTTCTGTGCACTTACTGATCAGTAGATCATGGGATTGACTAATAAATCATTGGATAAAGTTATGTGGGATAAATTTCAAACTCTGAATGAAGGTGATCCTACTGTCAAAATTGTTAAACTTGATGGTTACCAGGTAAGATATGAAAACTTGAAGATAGAAGATAATGAAAGAATTGTTGTATTTATGGAAAGAGTAAATGAGATTGTTATGGGAATTCAATGTTGTGGAGGATTTCTAAGTGAAGATGAAATAGTTTCCAAAGTCTTCAGAGCCCTTCCACCGGCTTACAAGATGAGGACAACTGCAATTAATGAGTCAAGAACAATGGCTAACTCTTCAGTTAACAGAGACATTCTGATTGGGAAATTATCTGCTTTTGAGCTTGAAGAATTTGGATCTTCTGGAGCTGTAAAATATGAACCTACTTTTCATGCATCATCTACCGACAAAAGAGATTGGAAAGTCTTATATGCAAAATAATTGGAAGTCATGAGGAAATAAGATGAAGAATTTGAGCAACTTGAAGCCTTATTTGCTAGAAGAGCACCTAAAGGTCTGACAGGAAGTAAGTATGAAGGAAAAACACCTTTTAAATGTTTTACATGTAATAAGATTTGTCATTTTGCATCTAGATGTCTTGAAAAGAATGCAAGGTTTGAGGAAAGAGTTAAGAAATCATTTAAGCCTAACCAAAACAAATATAGATTCAAGAAAAGTAAATAATGCTACATAGCTGATGAGGAAGGAGTAATCGATGACTCTGGAGATGATCCGACAGAAGACTCTACTAGTGGATCCAACAATGGAAAGGAATGGGTGTTCTGTGCTTTAAAAGAAGATGAATCGAAACCGACTATCAAAAATGAAGAAAAGGCCCTAGCACCAAAAGTTGAATATAAGTATGAATGGGTAATTGATAGTGAATGCTCACATCATATGACTGGAGATAAAGGAAATTTTTTGTCCTTGCAAGAATAGAATGGCGGTCAAGTCAGATTTGGAGATGAAAAAGCATGTATGATCATAGGTAGAGGTATTATTTCTTTGGATGGAAAGCATAACACTGATAATGTCTATTATGTAGAAGGTTTAAAGCATACTCTTTTGAGTGTTGGTCAATTGGTGGACAAGGGTTTCCAACTACAATTTAAAGATCTAAAATGCAAAATCATTAACAAGACTGGTTTGGAGATTGGAACCAGTATTCAGATTGGAGGTAATATCTTTCACTTGAGCACTGGTAATAAGACATGTTTGATTGCTCATATTGATGAGAGTTGGTTATGGCATAAGAGTTTGTGTCATGTTAATTTTGATTGTATTATTAAGATCAGTTCAACTAAAGCAGTTAGAGATATACCTAAGATTATGAAGCCTCATAATCTGGTATGTAAGGAATGTCAATTGGGAAAGCAAGTTAGAACTTCTTTTACGAGAATACATGATAAATATAATAATGTACTTGATTTGATTCACACTGACTTATGTGGTCCAGCAAGGATAGAAGATTTCAAGGTGATAGGTATTTCATGCTATTTATTGATGACTATTCTAGGATGATGTGGGTGACTTTTCTAAGGGAGAAGTCTGGAGCCTTTGAGAAATTCAAGATCTTTAATGAAAAAGTTGAAATAGAAATTGGATTGAAAATCAAATGTCTAAGATCAGATCATGGCGGTAAGTTCACTTCTCATGAATTTAACAGTTACTGTGAGACAAATGGTATTAGGAGACAATTATCTGCACCTCAAACTCCTCAGTAGAAAGGAGTAGTGGAAAGAAAGGACAAAACCATTCTGGATGCAGCAAGATCTATGATGATGGAAGCTAAATTGTGTCACATTTATTGGAGAGAAGAAGTGAGTACATCAGTCTACACATTCAACAGAGTTCACATCAAAGGTGAAATCGTTAAGACCCCTTATGAATTATGGTTTGGACATACACCTACTGTTAAATATTTTAATTTTTTTTAAAGTAAATTCTATATCAAAAGAGATGATTCAATTGGAAAGTTTGATCCTAGATGTGATGAAGAGATATTTCTTAGTTATTCAATTCAAAGCAAAGCATATAGATGTTATAACAAAAGATTGCAGAAAATTGTGGAGAGTGCTAATGTGAAAGTGGATGAACAATATAGAAATCAATCTATATCATATGACAGGGAACCGACAGTGGAAATGATCATAACTAAACGGGCAATGCCTCAACCAGTACAGGAAACTGAGATAGTTACACTGGCACAATCAGAAAATTCAACTATGACTAATGATCAAAGTAGTGAACCTGAAGTTAAGAAGACACCAAGGTATGTAAGATTAAATCATTCTAGAGATCAAATCATTGGAGATAGGAATGAGGGAGTTATGACAAGAAGAAGACTGGCGAATGAAGAGGTATGTCTTATTTCTCAAGTTGAAGATGAATTAGATCAGATAGAGAAGAATGAAACTTGGACTTTAGTTCCTCATCCTAAAAATAAGAATGTTATTGGAACTAAATGGGTTTTTAGGAATAAATTGAATGAGAATGGTCAAGTTGTAAGAAACAAGGCTAGATTGGCTTGTAAAGGATATTCTCAAATGAAAGGAGTTGATTATGGTGAGACATTTGCACCTGTAGCTAGAATTGAAGCTGTTAGACTATTTCTTTCCTATGCAGCTTATAAGAACTATAAGGTTTATCAAATGGATGTAAAATGTGCATTTTTTAATGGTGAACTTGAGGAAGAAGTATACATTGAGAAACCTGATGGATTTTTACTGACAGATGATAAAGATATGGTTTACAAATTGAAGAAAGCTTTATATGGATTGAAACAAGCTCCTAGAGCTTGGTATGCAAGGTTGGATAAATATATTTTGAAGCTTGGATTTACTAAAGGCAATGCTGATAGTAATTTATATTATAAGATCACCGATGATGATATTCTAATTATTGAAGTATTTGTTGATGATATCATTATTGGAGGAGAAGATAAATTGTGCATGGAATTTGCTAACAATATGAAGAATGAATTTGAAATGTCCACGATTGGTGAGATGAGATTTTTCTTAGGTTTGCAGATTAATCAAACTGACAAAGGCATTTTTATCTATCAAATTAAGTATCTGAGGGAATTGTTGAAGAAGTTTGGTATGGATAATTCCAAACAGGTAAGTAAACCTAGGGTGACAAGTGAGAAATTATCTATCAAGGATACTTCTATACCGGTAAATCTGACAAGGTATAAGTCTATGATTGGTGGTCTATTATATTTGACTCAGAATAGACTAGATATTATCAATGTAGTAAGTATTATTTCAAGATATCAAAGTAATCCTAAAGAAAATCATGAATGTGCAGTAAAGAGGATATTTCAGTATTTGCAAGAAACAACATAATATAGTTTATGGTATTCTAAAAATGATGATTTCACTTTATGTGCATATATTGACTCAGATTGGGAAAAAGATACTGATGACAGGAAGAGCACTTCTGGTGGAGCTTTCCTTCTTGGAAAGAAACTAGTTTCATGGATCAGCAAAAAACAATCATGCATTTCTTTATCTACTACAGAAGCTAAGTATGTTGCAGCAACAACTAATTGCACTCAAGTATTGTGGATGAAGCAAATGTTGAAGGATATTAGGGTAAATTATAGTGAACCAATAGTTACCTACTATGATAACTCTGTAGCTATTGACATGTCTAAGAATCCGATATTTCACTCTAAGACTAAGCATATATCAATAAAGTGATACATTCACTAAACCGCTATCTAAGGAATCATTTGAGTATTTGAGAGACAGGTTAGGGGTTTTTGCCCCTCTAGTGGAGACTTGATTGATGCAGTTTGTCATCAGTCTGACATGCATTATCAGAGATATTATTCATTCTGGCATCTTATGAGTGGTGCTACTACTCAGGGGGAGTAGTTAGCTTTGAGATTCAGAGGTTTATATTCTTGCTTTGTTATTTTTGTCAGATGTCTGGCATTGATGTCAAATGGGGAGAGATAGTGATGTGAAAAATAAATTCAAAACCTTACAAAGATATCATTCACAGGGGGAGAATTATTGATATTCAGGAGATTGTTGGTTGTCTTCCATAGGGGGAGAGCTATTTGGTATTTCTTGGTACTTAGATGTTTTTCACATCTAGTGTTGCCATCAATGCCAAAGGGGGAGATTGTTGGCATTATGGATGAATTGATTATGTGTTGCATTGATGTTTTGTCATTGATGTCAACACTAGTTGTTATGGTTGGTTTTTGACATACAGGTTTTGGTTACCGGTAGAACATCTAGTGTTATCGACAGAAAAGACTATCTATTGGACACTCCCGACATGTTTGGATCTATGGAATATGTTTGATTTCATGTGTTACATGTTCCTTGAGCATGTTTTGGTCAGTTGGTATTGACTTGGTAATCAAATGCTATCATACACTCTTGTAAATCCTTACTGGCATTGGTTTAAGGTTTGAGGAATCTTGATAGGATACATAAGTGGTGTTGGTGCAAATTCTAGATGGATTTCAGGATGCTGAAGATGTTCTTTGATCATGCCTCAACTTCTTGAAGACATTGCTTTGGTGTGGTGGACCTAGAATAGGTCTAGTGCCTATCTATGTTATGGACTGGTATCATGTTAATGTGTACTCTACACGTTACCAAGATGTTTCAGGATGTTCTATGGATTAGTTATTGTTGTTTTGGTCTTAAGACGACATGACATATCATTGTAATATGAATTTATGTAATGATCTTATTGTAATATCTTTTAGGTGGTTGACCTAATTGGTTTAGGCCTTAGGGTTGGTATAAAATGATGTAAGATCTCATTGTAATAAGTGTCATGGTCATGGAATGTAATATCATATGCAAAGGAGATTTGGTCAATCACGAGATCGAATTGGGATGAAGGAAGAGGTCAAAGGCCTTCGGTTGAGCTTAATCGAGACTATAATCAAGCATGGTAGATGCTATCTCTAGTAGTCTATTATTCTAGATTGTTGTCCATATATCTTGAGGTGGTTTTAACCTCTATAGTCAGTGAGACTCTTTTGTAATGAGAAGTACGCTCTAGGCAGTGTGCCTTCCTGCATGTGCAGGCCCCTCATTGTAACACACACTTTCTGTAGAAGTATCATCTAATTGTGGGTAGGCTTCCCACCATGGTTTTTCCCTTTTTGGGTTTTCCACGTACAAATCATGGTTTTATTTGGTATGGTTGCTTTGCATTGATTATCCGTTTAATTGTTAAGTTGCATTGTTTACCGGTCCTTAATCTGGTTAAAGGTTATTAAGTGGATTAAATGTTATAATCTGTTAACAACTGATTCACTCCCCCCTCTCAGTCTTTCATTGGTTATCCTAACAAGATTTATACATTAGATGGGGTCAGGATATTGAGGACCAAAGACATTAGAGTGGAAAAAGGAGTATCTATAGAAAAAATCATGGTGTTCGGGGCTAGGATACCTCGCAAAGCAAACACCAGCAAAGGGATCTCTAGAGCTAGCATACTATCAGAAGGAGAGGAGTTCTTCCTATGGGAGGGACAAAATGGGACAATGGCCCACCCCTGAGAGGGAGGTAGAATCATCACCGAGTCATTGAAAGGAACCTCTTCCACAACTTATTCCCCCATAGTGAGTAGGAGAAAAATTCCCATGCAACCTCTAGGGGAAACACTATTGGTCTCCTTGGTAGCATACTAGGCCATCAGAATGTGCGCCTTTGATTCCACCTATGAATCTGAACTAGAGTTGACTACAACCAAGACATGTGAAGATATGTCAATATCCAGAGGAACCGACTTAGACGCGGATGAGGAAGGGGACAAAATATACCCCTTACCGTTAGACCTAAGGTCCTTCTTGAGCCCACCAAGACAAGAATTAGTGAGGTGTCCAACAAATGAGAAACATTGACAAAAGAGAGTTGATTCCTCATAATCTAGGGGCTGAGTTTAGGAGCCAAATAGGACATTATCAAAATTGAGGAAGGAAAGAGAGAGCCAGGAGCCACACCAACATAAAAGAAAGAAAAAACCAGCGTCAACCTCTGTCAAGTGACAGAGTCCAGTGATAAATTGGTCAAATGAGTTAGGGATACTAGCAATAATCTCCTCATTCTAATACTCAAGAGGAAGATCAAGGAGGTCAAACCATTTTGGAATAACACTTGACATGATATTTTCATGTTTAAAACCTAGGTTCCATCTTCTCAATAGGAGTTGTTGCTTCCCAAAGAGCCAGGGGCTCAAGGAGAGGATTTTCATACAGTCTTTCGATAAGGAAAAGGAAAAACAAAACATACCTTTGGGAAGGGATGAGATAGAGAAACTACCTTCGATGACCCATTTAACAGTAGCTCACTTTCAAAAAAAAAACAATATTAGGGCGCTTACCCACAAATTTAACAACTAGAGCATTAGCAATTTTTACCACAGGATAGTTCAAAGAAACATCTGTTATATTGAGATAGGTGACAAGCTTAGATTTCTTGATTGTCACCCCACTTGTGGGTGGAGTCTAACCTCCACAAAATAAATCCTTCTAGGGGCCCTTAGGGGGAGCAGACATGCCATGAGAGTAAGCCAAAGGATCACGAGGGCCCTTAGAGGCATTGATATTTGAATCTAGGGCATCAGACTCGCATCAAGAAACCTTTTCCTCAATATTTGAGGAGGAGACTGCACCCCTAAAGGCGTTGAGCTTCAAATTTATAGGCAAGACAAAGGACCCAACATGAGGAACTGAGCCATTCCCCACATTTTTGGAGAAAGGTACATGTCATCTACTAGATAGTACTCTCCCACAGAGTCCTAAAGACTGTCAACCCAAGGATCAACAAGCTCGCTTTTGCCCTTCTTGCACTAACCCAAAACGTATTAGGTGGTTCCCACCCACACCACTTGCAAATCACATTTAAAAATATTATTTGTCATATGTTGCTATAATTTAGTGATTTTAGTTTATCTCCTCTTTTCAAGTTACCATAAATTTAATCTTAAAATATATAACTCTTTATCATTTTCCTTTAATCATTCATTTAATCATTTAAGGTAATGAAGCGATATTCACTCCTTGAGACCCAATCATTTCATTGGTCTCAAGTTAATCAATGACCTTTTTCCTATTTATTTTAATATATCATTTAATTATTTATTATTTTTTATTGACATATTCAAGTATATTTCATATTTTTCATAGAACTTGCGTAGGAATATCTTTGTCTCTTTCTAGAGTTCCATCCACTTTGTCCATATGGGATGACACTACACCACATGTGGCATTAGTGTTTGAGATAGAGGCTATGTGCGAGTTATAGAAGATTCTTTGTCATTTATAAATTATGTTTCTCTCAATATTAAATTGTATTGTTATAAGAAAAAACATATATTTCCATTAGTTTATTGTAATTTGGAATTCATATCACAAGGCATTATATTTTATTTTTGTTTCCAATTATAAGTGATTGCAAATAATACATCATTGTTTGGTGACATTTGATTCATCATACTACAATAGGGGAATGAGTTCTCAAAGAAAAGTACTTTATTTTTTAGACTTTAATTTAGTATCTTATAAGCTCATGTGTGATTTGCTGATAGGCTTTATATTATGGGGAACTCCCCACCGGATTCCACAATTCTCACACCTAAAAATACTCTTGATTGCTAATAAAGATACGATTGTCAGATTTCAACTCTTTACACTCAAATAGGTTGAGAGACATCAACCTTTGTCAATGATTGATGACATTATGCGGGCCCATTTCAGCTTAAGGCAAGTCCCCACGTGGCTTCTTAGCTTATTTTGGCTAGTAACCACTACTCAAGATTTTAAGGAGCAAATTGTGAATTTTGGTGGCCCCATGAACATTATTCTTTATGCTTATAGTTAAGCAGCCAACTTAAATTCTTTTGTGAAATAAATAGTAAATTATCTGAATAGTGTTAGTAATAATTTGTGTAATAAATTTTGAAGAGAAAAATTGGCAAAAATGGAGGCAAAGAAATTTGTGTAGCCATCTGACATTTATTTTAATATGCAATTGTTTCTTATTTCTAGCCTCCCTCTTTTTTTGATATCTTATTTTCATTTTTTGAGGTATCGTTGCTCCACAAAAATAATAAATGATTCCAAATTTTCCTTTTTCCATAATTAAAAATTTGTATGGGGACACTCTAACTACTTATTTTTAAGCAGAAAATGGACTTAATAGCTTCATGGGGATATGGGGTTAGTCCATGAGACATTAAGATAATTAAGTTGTTTCAAGCATCCCAAAGTGGTGGGTAGGGGTTCTATCGCTATCATGCTTAGGACGAGCATTCTTAGCCAAGTTATTCCCTTGAGAAAGTCGAGTGAAATGACAAAAAAATATTCATTATAGTAGAGGATCAGAGAGTGTAGTCCATAATACTAAACTCTCCAGGCAGATGCAATATGTGATTATACATGAGATATTTTTTGGTGCTCTCATTATCTGGTCTCATTGCAAGGGAATTTTAGCCATATGATATCCACAAGAATTTTTTATTCATTTACATCATTGGGCGACACCCCTAGATGGGATAAGAAGTGATCACTTTTGTTGGGCAACACTCCATATAGCACGAGGAGGAATCTCTTTCTCTCCACATGCTTAAAGATCTCATTTTTTCCCTTATGTCAAAGTTTGATTGAAGGGCATGTGTTTCAACTTAAAAATTGTCCTTTGAAACCAAGATATTTGGCTAATGGAAACTATTACCCAAATGAGGGAATCAATCTCAAATGATTTCTAAACATCTTTGATGTTCCACATGCACTTCATCAGTAGGGATGCATGTAAAATGTTTGACGATATGGAAAAAGGACATATCTACTCATGGAACACCATAATTGCAACTTATAGAAAACATGGCTATCCTGAGGAGACATTGATAATGTTCCACCAAATGCAATGCATAGGTGTCACACCTAATCAGTTTACCTTATCCAATATATTGTTAGTCTATGCCAAAATAAGACCTTTGGAACAAGGTATGAGAATTCATCTAAGCATAATTGAAAGGGGATTTTTATAGATGTTGTAGTCGCACGTGTACTACTAGACATGTATGGAAAATGTGGATGCTTATACAAGACATGTGAATTGTTTGACAAATTGTTTGAAAGAAATGAGGTCTTATGAAATGTAATTATTGTAGGGTATGCACAGTATGGTCTTCTTGAATATTCTTTGCGGATTTACAAAGAAATTCCTCAACCAAATGTCACTCCAATAATTATTAGTTATCCACACAATGGTTTTCTTGATGACGCTTTAAGGTTTTTTTAGGATTTGCCTCAAATAAATGTGGTTTCATGGAATGTGATGACTATAAGATTAACCCAATATGGATTTGTTGAAGAATCTTTCTATTTTTGAAAAAGATATGCCTCAAATAAATGTGGTCTCATGGACTACAATGGATGTAGGATATTTAAAAAATGGGTTTTTTGAAAAGGCCTTGGAAGCCTTCAAGGAATGCAACTATTGGGTGTAAATCAAAAGTCTAAAACCTTTGAGAGGGTTCTCCCAGTCTGTTCCCAAATGGGAACTTTAGAACAGGCTATAAAAATCCATCTAAGCATAATTTAAAGTGGTTCTTCTTTAGGTGTCTTAGTTATTAATGCCTTGATAAACATGGATGCAAAATGTAAAAGCATATCCAAGGTACACAATCCATTTGAGAAGACGACTCAATGTAGATTCTTTGGAAAAACCTTGGAGAATTTTATTGATAAACATGGATGCAAAATGTAAAAGCATATCCAAGGTACACAATCCATTTGAGAAGACAACTCAAAGTAGATCCTCTAAAAAATCCTTGGAGAATTTAAAGTAAATGAAATTAGTGAGTTTAGAGGCAAACTCTGTAACCTTTGTTATCATCCTCCTAGCTTGTACCAAAATGGGAGCTTTAGAATTGGGTATGGACATCCATGGAAGCATAATTGAAAGTGGATTTTTGTTAGATGTCACAATTGAAAGTGCCTTGGTTGACATGTATTTAAAATATGGAACATTATAGAAAGCTATATGATAAAATGACTAAAAAGGCCATAATTTTCATGGAATTCTATGGTTGGAGGATATGCACAGAATGGTTTTTGCAAGGATGAGCTGAAAATATTTTAATTAATGGATTACTCTTGCAACATTCTCTAATTAAATAAGCCTTAATACTTTTGTTTTATTTGCATGTATTCATGCAAGTTTAGCTGATGAAGGATGCAAATACTTCAATGACATGAGCTTCTCTTATTGCACTGCACTTACAATTGATCATTATGAGTGCATGGTTTACCTTCTTGGCCCTGTTAGCTATTTTTTAGAAAACCCTAAATTCTATCATTAAAATGTCAATTAAAATTGTAGTGATTGAATGTGTTTTTATTCTTATTTCCGGATTAAATAAAAACATCAGGTTAGGAGTATTTAAAGAAACCCTCCTTTTTTATTTGGATCCTAAAAACACCACGACATATGTTCTTGTATAAAACATCTATGCAGAAGTACAGGGTGGAGTGAGGTTCAAAGAGTAAGATAGAGGAATTAAAAATGTGAGAATTTGTCAAAAATAACCAAGATAAAGAGTCCAATGGAAAGCACATAAACTGGAGAGACAAAATATTGATAAGAACAAACTGTATTCTCATCAAGATGCAAAATACCCAACTAACTGAGTTGATTTAATTGTATACAATGTAAAAGAGCCTGCCTGTAAAGACAAGGCATGAGAATGCACAACCATGACATGTGGCTCAATGAGATACAAGGGTAGGTAGGAGAAATAATAACATTTTCCACAAGAGGTGGATCACCCAACGAAGGTGGAATGTGATAACAAGATAACACCACAAAAGGTGGAATTTCTCCTACAAGCAACTTCACTATGCACACTTCGCCAAGTATCTCATATACAAACTATGATGAGATGCATTATCCTAAGTCAACTTAAGTAAAGTGTAATTATGAGGCATAATTTACACCAACAAAAAAATCCCTAGATGTAGTTGAATTGAAGACCTTAAAATGTTACATACTTTTTTGTGTAGGAGAGAGATCACATTCATGGACACAAGAGATCTAAGAAAAGCTGGAGGAAAATTAAGTGTAGGTTTTTCTCACTGAGATGTAAATTAAATATGTTTTTTTATTTTTAAGTTAATGACCATACCTTTTTTTAGTGCGATGTAAATTAGGTGTGGTTTTGTTTTTTAAATTAATGATCATATAATGATTCACTACTAAATTCAATTTTCTCATTCCAATATATTGTTTAATGTACATTTTACTATCAACATGTAACTATTGCACCTCCTTTTGGTACAAGTGCTAGTTTTATAAATCTACTTAGAAATATCTTGCAAAGGTTCAAGTTATTCTTAATCTATTTACACCTCTAAATTTAAATGGTCACTATAAAAGTTTAGATCAAGTTATAATGTAAAAAAAATTGAAGACCTTTCTAAAATAAAATTTAATAAGTTTCCCTTGTTCTTATTCCGAGTCTAGATTGTGAATGTGATTTTTTTGTGACCTAAGGAATGGATTAGCATTTAAAACATTTTCAAATACATTATTGCTGTCACAATTATTGGGATTAAAGTATCTCAACCTTAGAGTCCAAACATGCTAATTTAATTATTATTTTTTATTTTCCACCCACTTTGGAAGTCCTAAAGTTTAGGGAGTTAGTGTTATAGGTTGCTATGTTCAGACGATGACAAATTTCTATTATGACTATGATGGTTTCTAGTTTGGTGGAAGAGTCATGGAGAGTTATATTTTAGCAATCTACATTTATGGTTTTGAGTTCACTTTTGACAAGTGGTGTGAGGTAAGGAAGGTACCTATTTGGTCATGGTAAATTCTATATTGTACTTACATTATATTTGGCAAGATGACTGTTATGAAAGAGATAGGTGTTGTTGCTTCAGAAGTTGCTATGTGCAATGTGTCATTGGATTAGAAAGGTGTTTCTCGTAACAAAACTGACCTCTTGGGATTTGAAGTTGGTTTTGGAAATGATGGGCACACACCTCTTTGTGATGGGATCTATTTATATGTTGATGCCCTAGTTGTTTTGTAAGAGATAGGTTGAATATTTATAAGGCGTTGTTATGCTATCAGAATTGTTCTTGAAATCTCTGATGTAACTACTCCTAAAGAGTATTGGTTATGTACATTGTATTGTAACTATTATTGTTACTGATAATATAATTGAGTCTTGATTTTGGAGTGTGGTTTTTTTTCTGAAAGGGTTTTCCCACGTATATTTGGTGTCATGGTTGTATTTGTTAAATCAAGTTTTATATGTGTTTATCTAATTTGCAACTATTTAAAAATTTGTAAGAAATTTTTGCACCACCTCTCCTATTAGATTTAGCATTTGGAAGCATTGTCTTGCACTTTGGCTTCCTTTCAATTGGTATCAGAGCCTGCCCAAATTTCTTATTGTTGTTGAGTTGACAAGTTTTTAATGTTGATCTAGTTTTAGTGGGAGTTTTGCAAAGAAAGATTTTATAACTTTGTTGTAGGTTTGATATGGCAAGCATGTCCAATAGAATAGAGATGGATAAATTTAATGGTAGCAATTTTGAGTTGCGAAAACTCAAAATAGAAGACATGCTCATGGATAGAGATCTATGGGCTATAGTTTCTTTGAAAAAAACCCAAAATACACCACAATATGATTGGGATAAAATAGATTAGAAAGCTAAGGGTTTCATAAGACTGTTTTTGACTGATTCAGTGCTCCTGAATATCCATTAGGAGAAGACTACAGGTGCACTTTGGAAAAATCTTGGCACTAATATTTATCAAGGGAAACCTTTGGTAAATAAGTTATTCCTAATAAATAAGCTGCATTATTTGAGGACGGAGGAAGGAGGGTCTATTGCAGATCATATGAATGCGTTCAACATGCTTGTTTCTCAATTGAATTTTATTGGTGACAAAATTGATGATCAAGATAATTGCATTAGTCTTTTATTTTATTTTCCAAACTTGTGGGATCACCTTGTGATGGTCATTGGAAACACCACAACCACTTTCAAGATGGAGGATGTGATTGGTGCACTATTAGTTGAAGAGATGCAAAGGAAATCTTCTGAGATGGATAAGGAGGCCTTGGTTGCTCATAGTATAACAATGGAGAAAGGCAAGAAAAAGGATGAGAAGGGTAAATACAAGTATCCAGGGAGATTTAAGTCTCCTGGTAAAAATTCCAAGGCTAAATGCTGGAACTGTGGTAGATCCAGTCATTTCTGGAAAGATTGTAAAGAGGAGAAGAAAAAGAAAAACAAGAAATCCTCCAATTTTGATTCTGATAAATCCTCTCAAGATGATATGGATTATTTTTTCATTCCCTTGGTAACCCATGCATCGAAAGATGTATGGTTGATTGACTTAGGTGCTTCTTTCCACATGACCTCTCACAGGGATGGTTATCAAAGTACAAAGAATATGATGTTGGGATGGTGTACTTGGGTGATGAATATCACCTAAAGGTTGTTGGTTGTGGAAGAGTCAAGATACGATCCCCTGATAGAAGAGTGAAGGGGATTGGTGGTGTACTGCACATTCCTGGTTTGACACTTGTTAAGGGTGTTCAGATTGGTACCTTGTATAAGTTGGATGCATGCATAGTTTAGTGAAATAGTACTTTTGTGAAGTCCAAGAAGAGGGCTTTGGATTCTTCATCTTCACCATCAAATCAAGAAAAGAAGAAAATTGTTGTATCAACATCTGATGGTCGTTCTTTTTGGGTACCTAAGGGTACTAATGCTTTAGAGATGAAGCTCCTAATTGAGAAGACAATGTTGTGGCACCAAAGACTTGGACACATAGGTGAAAAGGGCTTATGAGCCTTGAAAAAAAAGAGCCTTGTTGAAGGCCTTGATGATTGTAATCTCAAGTTTGACTTTTGCAAACATTCTGTTTATGGAAAAGAACACTATGTTTTATTTTATTCCAGTTCTCAAAAGTCTTCTATTGTTTTGGACTATGTTCATTTTGATGTATTTGGTATAGTTAATGTACCTTCATTAAATAGATCTATGTACTTTGTTTCTTTCATAGATGAATATTTTAGAAGGATATTAGTTTATTTCCTCATAAGTAAATCAAAAAAATTTAGTCAATTTAAGGAATTTAAGTCCTTGGTTGAAAATCAGACTGGTAGGAAAATTAAATGTTTGAAGATGGAAAACGATGGTGAGTTTTGTTCTACTAAGTTTGATCGGTTATGTAACGACTATGATATCGAAAGACATAAGAAAACTCCATATACACCACAACAAAATGGAGTTGTAGAGAGGATGAACACAATGCTGATGGAGAGGGCTAGGAGTATGATAAGTGGTACTGGCCCTAAATAGAAGTTTTGGGCTGAGGTAGTAGCCACTACATGTTATCTGATAAATAGATCTCCTACTTTGGCACTCATTGAAAAGACCCCCATGGAGGTGTGGTCTAGTAAAAAGCCCTCATTGAGACATCTTAGAGTCTTTGGTTGTGAGGCATATGTTCATGTGCCTAGTGAAAAGAGACCTAAATTGGAGAATAAGGTAGTGAAACATATCTTCATTAGCTATGGATCTAGTTGCAAAGAAGATTCTCTATAAAAAACGTGTTATCTTCCATGAGTTGAACCCTTAATAGTAGATTTACAACCAAAGAAGGAGGAGAAACACAAGGAGGCAGTTTAGATTCCACCCACTCTTGGAGAGTTCAAAAGAGTAACAAGATACTCAAACTTAGTCTTTGAGGAGGTCTATGCATGATAGGCGACAACTTGATAGATACATATATTTACCAGAAAGGTTTGGTTATTCCTTGTTAGATTCTAGTTGTATTTTTCTTTGATTGCTAATGTTGTTGAGCTTAGGATTGTTAGAGAGGCAATGGGTATGCATGATGCAAATTCCTAGATCATGGAAGCCATGAATGAAGAGATGGTTGCATTGAAGAAGAATGCTACATGGGATAACTTATACTATATTAATTATAATGAATGAATAGGTAATCGAAGAACTCAATCAAACTAGTACATATAAATGTAGTAAATAAATGAGAGGCTTGGTAAAGCAATTAATTTTATAAATTTATGTAAACAATATTTATATTTTTAAATGAAGAATACTATAACATAAATTCTAAAATTTAATACTTATTTGAGAATGCGATTAGTGAACAAATCATATATTATACTGAAATATTAGTAAAGAAAATTTAAATATTTACTGTAGCAAAAGAGACATAAGTGAGAACAAGTTTTGAAGTAAACAAAATTTAAATATTTACTATAGAAAAAGAGATAGAATTGAGAATAATTTTTATTTATATTAAATTATATTAATATTCATTATATTTTTTTTTCACTAACATTCATTGTATTTTTCTCACTGATATTTATTGTATTATTTTTTTGTATTATCTTACATTAATATTTATTCAATGAAATAATCTTCAATCCTAAACATTATCTAATCTTATATTTTATTTGTATTATAAAAATGTTAATTTTATATGATTAATGTTAAAATTATTAGATTATTATTTTTCATTATTCTAATTACTAATATATTATATCATTGACTTATTATATTTAATCAATAGTAATATTTTAATTATTAGATTTTTTAAAATTTTGAACATTATATTACTATTTTATAATTTTTATGACTATATTAATAATGATTTATATTATATTATGTTATTATATTATTATTGTTTTAATCTTGTTGTGTTATCAAAATTTGATAGTATTAAATTAGGTGAGCATAATGCTAACCTAACCAACCAAGAGCTATTTATAAATTACTTAAAAAGTAAAAAATTATTACCTTGTAATGGTAACTACCAAGATTTTCACAATTAATTAATAATCAATTAATTAACATCAAAATATTTTCACCTAGTTTCAATAAACAAGATGACAAATTGTTGATGTTGCAATTTAGTTCCCAAAATGTTTGGAGAACTTTTTTCTCTTTGGAAATTACAAAATATGAGAAGAATTATTTTCTATTTAGTTGTGGGTGATTGTAGTGAGTTTGGGAAGTAGGGAGAGTTCTTAGTGGGTTAGGAGGAGCTTGATAATCGTGATTTGACTATAAAAAATCATATAGCACTATGTCAATTGTTTATTTTTGCATGTGAATTGTGTATTTGGTGAACATGCAATTCAATGTATCATAAAAAATAAAGTATTATAGTTGTGATAAGAGATCATAGTCAATTGATAAGATGATTATAGTTTAAAGTACATTATTATTATATTATCATATCATTAAATATTTTTATTTTATATTCATTTGAAACTTTCAATCCCTTATAATTAATGATATTATTTCCAATATATTATTATACTATATATTTATATATTATATATATATATAAATGTAGAAGTGCACACACACATACATACACATACATGCATACATGCATGCTAACTTGCTAATAATATCCAAGAGCAAAAGAATTATTTTTAGAAGACAAAGCATTGTAATTAGTGAGATGCAATAGAAAATTGAATTAGTAAACTTTGATACAGTTTAACATTAATATTAGTATAATAATTCATATATTAATGAAAATTAACATAAAATAATGTAAGGTAAATTAATATAATATAATATTATCTTAATTATATTATACTATAATATTATTGTAAGAAATGTTAGCCACATTTTTCTAAAATATGGGAATAGTTTTCATTGAAATGACCAATCAAACAAAGATAAAATATTTTGTATTATATATAAAAAAAATGCTTAATTTTCATCTTTAAATATCAAATAACTTTAGAAAAAATTATTTCAATATTTTATTTCCATTGGTTGCAGTTAACATGTTTATTCACTTGTTAACAACATTATTTTGGCCTATAATTCTAGGTAAAAACTAAAATTTTAAAATTGATTTTTGGTAAATTTTGTTGGGTAACCTTCTAGAAGAATGAATATTGAAGTTACCTTAGACCACATTTTAATGTGTGCATAAAAAATGTGATCTAAGGTGACTTCAATATTGAGTGTATGTTGGAATCACCACTACCATTACACCAAAAGCTCGAGTTGTCAGCGAACGAGAGAGCAGCCAGAGACAAGAATCCACGGGAGGCAGGAGAAAGCCATGTCATGAATATATAGGAGGCAAGAATCCACGGGAGGCGGGAGAAAGCCATGTCATGAATACATAGGAGGCACTGACCCGCTGAATGACCAACAATCCGCCCCCCAACGACTACTGAGGATTCCAGGGGTACAACCTAAGATTCAAACTCGTAACCCAGCGCTCTAATACCATTTGTTGGAATCACCTCTGCTGTTACACAAAAAGCTCGAGTTGTCAATGAATAGGAGAGTGGCAAGAGACAAGGATCCACAGGAGGCAGGAGAAAGCCGTGTCATGAATCCATAGGAGGTGCTAACCCATCGAATGGCCAACAGTACACTCATTAAAATGTGATCTAAGGCGACTTCAATATTTATACACACATTTACATAAGAAGAATGAATATTGAGAAATCCTTGATTTATAAACCTAGATGCTTTAGGATCTTGATGCAATTTGTAATAATTGAATCATTCTATGGTGTAAAAGTTGCTCACATAGTGAATTGGATGTAAAGCTTAATAAAAGATAAAGTGGAAATGAAAGTGGGTTGCAAAGGAGAAGCCTACCCTTCAAGATAACCTACCTCATAATAACCATTTGAAACACCATTATAATATCATATTAACCGCCAAATGGAAGGAAGAATCCTACATTAATGCAAAGATGGATGTTGATATCTTCATGTAAAGAAACATGAAGAGTGCCCTAAATATAATAGTGAAATAGAATCCACGTGCGATATCCTTAAATAGAAATATATTAGATAGTCCAAAAAAAAGGTATATATATCCTCTTGAAAAATAAGAAAGGACAATTAATTATGATCAATGAACGATTATGATTAGCGAGAAAAATGAATGTTTCCAGTGACATAAGCTTGGGTTTTTCCCTTAGCTGTGCATATTGTTTTAGTCACTTGTGTCTTTCTTAAGTTACATTAGTGGGGGGATGGTGGGTCGTTGTAGGGTGAAGGCCAATTTCATTTGTGTTTTTGGACAATTCTATGAACAATAATTATCTAATCCATGGATTTGAGAGTAGAGTTTGGCTGTAGAGTTTTGTGAATAGAGTTTTCTAATCAATATTTAATGAATAGAGGCTTTTCATGTAGGGTTTTTGAAATAGTACTTAGCCTTAGATATTTGAATTTTACGGAGAGGTAATGGGCCTCTTCATGCCTAGTGGCTTTTTGTGTTTTGGGGAAGGACAACTCTTCTCTTGGAGGGTATACAAAGATGATAGAGTCCTTTTATGTGGGAGGTGCATAAAAAAAATTAAGAAATTAAAGGGATTATTGGAGGGCAACCATGATCATATGGTTTTCATTATCCTACCATAATTAGTAATGGAGGATGTTTCCTACATGAGAAACTATGCTCTAATTTACAAATTCATATGGATCTAAATTTCCTTGACTAAGTTAGAATCTTGGATTTGTCGAACCTGGAAAGATGAAGGTGATATAGAGATCACGCTAGCTGAAAATTGTTATTTTATGGTGGCTTTGTCATGTATAACTAATAGGAATAGGTTTTTTGAAGGTGGACCTTACTTTTACAACCAAGTTGATTTACTCATCAAAACTTGGCATGTGTGTTTTAACTCATGAGGAGGTTCCTTCAAGAGTCCCTGTATGGGTGCATCTTCCATGACTTCTATTGGATTTTTGGTGAAGCAATATTGTTCATATGATTTATCTTTTGTTTGGAGAGCTAGTTGGGGAAACTCGTCAAACTCTATACAAAAAGGTAATTACATATGCTCATTTTTGGGTCAAAATTTATTTGAATAATCCCATACCAGATTTGATCAAAATTTATCTACGTTCTTCTTTTTCTTAGATTCAACAACTAGATTATGAAACTCTACCTTTTCTTTGTCAATTTTGTCATCAGTAAAGACACCTTCAATGAAAATTCCCTGGGGTTAACTGAGCCTCTATTGTAAATAATTGTCCTTCCAACCCTCCTACAAAGGAGGATAAAGGAAAATATCCTATACCACGTGGTGTTGTTAATAAGAAGGGCTTTTACTCTTGTCAAGTCTTACAATATTGGAAAGGGTCTAAAGAAAAATTTTCAAGATAGGAAAAATAACAAGGATTTCAATAACTTTGAAGCATTGGATGCTTTGGCTTAGGACGAGAGGATTCCAATTGATTTGTATTCTGGAGCTTCTACCATGCGAATGAATTTTGTGCAAGAGAGAGACCAATAATTAAAATCTATCTTCTAGTTGGTATGCAAAATCATTAGTTGCATTCCAAGGATCTTGATATATTGGTCCTAAATAGTTTTATAGAAGTGAATGATGACATCATTTTGGTAGATCTAGTTAAAGAGGTTTTAGGTTCTAGTAGATATAGTTGGTCTACTCAAGCTTTACGTTCGTAGCAAAAATCTCTCACAAATTTTTCTCTATAGAAATATTCTAAGGTTAGATGGAGGAAGGATGAAGACAAAGTCAAATTAGCTAGAGAGATGTTGGTGGAATTTAGGTTAATGAAACTCATTGACTCATCTCTCCTAGTCTCCACAATTATTTTTCTCTTGGAATGTAAGGGGGCTAAATACCATCCCATAACAAAAAATTATTCATGATTTAGTTGTCACCCATTCTCTATATATTGTTTGTCTTTAGGAAACAATGTTAACAAAGTTATTAGTGGATGACATGTTGCAATGTGCTTCAAGTATTTGGAGGTTTGGTTGGTGTCTAATGAAAAGGTCATGTTCATTAAAGTGGACATGGCTAAAGTTTACGACAGGTTTAAGTGGCAATTATTGAATAAAATTATTATAGCCTTTGGATTTAGCAATGATTGGTTTGATTCGACTATGAGTTGGTTTATGTATACTTCTTTCTCCATCATTATTAATAGTGAGTTATTTGAATTATTTGTGGATCTTAGGGGTACCCACCAAGAGGATCCTCTATCTCCATTTTTATTTATTATTATGATAGAGGGATTGGGGAGTTTCATTTAGTCTTCAGTTTCCCAAGGTTCAATTTAGGGCTAAAATTAGGGTAATGGATTGCAAACTCAATCTCACTCATAGTTTGTGGATGATATATTTTTAATGGTTGTCACTTGAATTCACGTGGCTAAGAATTTTATAACTGGACATTTATTTGGCTGATTTAGGACAAAGGATCAATGAGCATAAATCTTCTATCTATTTTTTAAATAATCTTGAGATTATTTAGACAAGGATTTCCAATATTTTAATATTTCAAGTTGGATCCCTCTCTTTAGTTTATCTTGGTATTTCTATTGCACCGAGGACTCATCTTAGTGGGTATTTGAAAGCACTATTTGATAACTTACATATGAGGCTAAATCATTGGATGCATAAATGGCTCTCCACTATTAGTAAGGTGGCACTTTTGCAATCATTGATTTAGGCTTTCCTTATTTATAGGAGTTTTGTTTAGGTGGCCCTTGCATATTTCATTAAGCAATTTGATTCTCTTTCTTGAAAATTCCTTTGGAGTGGTAATTTGATACCTCTAAGTGGAGTTTACCTAGGTCAAAGGTTGTGTGATGGTCAAATCAAGAGGGTGGGCTTGGTATTTGTTTAATGGCTCTAAATCAGCAAGTTATAGTTGCCAAATTATATTGGTGATGAAGTACAAGACATGATTAGATTTGGGTTAGAATTATTACTAATAAGTATCTGAAAGGGGTTGATAGTTTAGATGTTCCCCACTAATTGCATTGAGGAGAAGGGATATATGATTTAGCATTCTTTGAAGACTGGGACACAACTCATAAAAAAAGGGCTTTTTTGGATTTATCATATGGGCTCAATAGATATTTTGATTAGACTCCTAGGATTTTCACCTTCCAATCCTTGTCATGTATCCATATTTATAGTGTTTTTGTGATAGATTTATTGAAGTTATATGACACAAGGTGACATATAATAAGATTGTTCAACCATTTGGATAGGCGAGGGTTTGTAGAAGGAAAGAGCTCATTTATGGACACTTGTAGGGACAAAGGGAGGCTGACAAGAGTTATCTTAGATTATTTCTAGTAGGGAGTGCAATTCCCTTATAGGGACTAACATATTGAGATGGGGTCATGATCCAATAAGTAAGTACTTAGTGGTAGCATGGTAGTTGGAGCTTGATAAACATATCTATGGTAGACTACGAGTTCCACATTGGAAACAAGTGTGGAACAAATTTTCTTGGCCCAAATACAATTTCTTCTTGTGGCTAATTGTTAAAATTTGATGCCTTACTTGAAATAATTTACACTAGTGTGGCTTCTACAAATGATCCAATTGTGTCATGTATCTTAAAAGTGAAGAATGTATTCCTCATTTTTATTTTAGTGTCCTTTCTCTTAGGAGATTTGGCATATTTGGTGGGGAGTTTGGAATCAGGATTATTTTACATGCCTCCTCTTTGGTTAACTTTTGGGCTCAGTTGGTTCAACCTCATATGAAGACCTATTTTCTTCAAATATAATGGATTCTTGGGAGAACCTTCATTTTATGGCATCTATGGTTGGAAAGGAAGAATTAGATCTTTTAGGGCGTGAACTTAGCTATCCAACAATTGTGGTGGAAAATTATTCACATAGTTCAGGAAACTATTTTGATTAAGTGTGATCTTTTTGGTGTCGTGGATCTTAATGATATATAGATATTTCTAGGAGGTTGACCTTTTCTAGTTAGGGGATATTACTTCTAGTAGTGCAAGATTTAGACAAATAAAGAAGAAGATTAATCAAGTGGATCGTTGGCTTCCTCCTCGAGGAGTATTTATCTAAAGGAAAATACAGATGGCTCCTCTAAGGGGAATCCTAGAGACGTTGGTGTTGGTGGTATTGGTAGAGATAGTTCTAACAGTATTCAGTTTTTATTTTCCATCTATAAAGGGTTTCACATAAATGACTTCATAGAGCCTCTTGCAATCCTCTATTCTATGGAGAGATATTTCTCCTTTGGTTGAAAATTGATTATTAGTGCATCTGATTCACAAGTGTTGGTGAACATGTTGAATGTGTAGTGATCAGATGATACCAACTAGCATTTTAGTTGTCTTTCTTAGGTAGATCCTATGCCTAAGTAGGTCTTTCAGCTTCATATTCCTCATGAATGGAATAGAGTAGCAAATTGCCTAGCCAATTGGGCATCTAAACAAGTGCAGGGTTGGAATATTGCAGATGAAGGATATTTTCCTATGGATTTAGATCATATGTTTGAGCATTTAGTTGTGGGAGAAGATTATTTATGTAATAACCCACCAGAAATTAACTCAACAAAACTGACCATTCTTTTTTTTTTGTTTAATTTAATCATTTGTGTTTGATTCAATCACATACTCTGGGCATCCATCCATTTGGATTAGGCATTCATCCATCCAAGATGAGCATCTAACCACACAAGTTAGGCATCTATCCATATGGGACATAAGATTTCATCTATCCAATGTGGAATAGGCATCTACCCTTATGGGGTAGGCATCTATCCAATCGGGATAGGAGGTGCTCTGGCCAGAGATTTAGACTCATCAAGACCATTCAGGTCTTGAGCCACTCACTAAGTACTACACTCTTCTAACAGAACTGCACCGAGGTCGCCATCCTTAGGAGTAATTAAATAACATAATACAAGCTTGAATTTCACCTCGGAATTTGGCTTAAAGCCTCAGGAAGTCAAGCGAATCCATACGGGATTCCTTCCGAGTATGCATTGAATTACTTTTTTCTATTTTAATTATCTTTCAAATTAGGATTCTTACTCAATCCTCCTTCTTACCAAGCCTAGACCCCACCCACGAATGCCTAAGTACTAGGGACAACTCCGTCCCAAGACTACCTACATACCCGTTTTGGCACGAGATCAAGGCCTAAAGTATGTAGTTCTATTTTCTATTCTATGGTTTGATGTAAACTGATTAGTGGGTACGCAACCCTTTCTAGGGTCAATGTCCCAGACAATTTCTCTGTGGTTGCTACCCACGGTGGTAGCGCTTAAACAAAGGCTCAAGATGGCCTATTGTTTGTGGCCTAAATTAACTACATCCTAACACCTATCATAAGCGTCACCCTTGACCAAATTGTTAATCACCAATATCTCTTCAAGATTACATCAATTTCATAAAAACATTTTACTTAATCAACCCTAAAGGGGGTTTACTATGGTTTAACTCAACGGATGTAAAATCATTTAAGGATTATCTTGTTAGATTATCGATCCAAGAGGGATGACCCGCCCCTTGGATTTTAACTTCCAAGTGTCCCTTATTACTCCCCGATGATTTATAGAGACTTTATTAGGTGTTAAGTGCAGTAGTTCAACATGACGGCATTACCTGTAAGCATGACCCAGAGGCACTGTATATACCAAACGCTGCTAGGTTTTGGTTTTCCAACTTCCTTTGTTTAGTTTTCTAACTAAGAAGCTATGAAATCATCATGCTTGAAATTAATCACGAAATGAATGTACATAATTAGACATTGCGAAGTTTAACTACTTTGATGGCAACCAAGTACCATTTGATAAAAAAGAAATACCATTCTTTTACAACTAAACTAATTAATATATAATGGTATGATAATGACAATTATGAAAAAAACATGTAACTTACATGAAGATAATGGAAATGTAACTTGCTCATCAATGAATGCAATTTAATATATAAGCAATACACATGATGCAAAAATAGTGTCATTTACATACAAAATTAAGCAATGTTTACTTCTATCGTGAGAATATTTAATTATAGAATTACTAGTTCCAAATGAGCAATTAGTTTATACTTTTGGAAATTTTGGATCAAATCAAAATAATAAGACTTATTTGTTTTTAAGTGAGCCTAAAATCATTAATCAAGTAATCCAATAAATCCTCAAAGGGATTGAGACAAAAATTTTAATTTCAAATCTTTTACACAATAATCCTAATTTTATTAACTTAAATTTTAACTAAAGCAATTATTAGCAATTACTTAAAATTTAACCCAAAGTAATTACTAAAATTCCAAATTACAATTTAAAAGGAATAAATTTTAAAAAAAAACTAGCTATAAAAATAAAATAAGGGAATTGTTTGTTTTAATAGTAAATAGGGGGGGTGGTGGGGTGTGGGGACCATGGGTCCCATCACCTTTGCGGTCCTGCATGTGCAAGCCCATAGGGTTGAGGGGACACCGCGGGCCCCTCCACTCCCCCTGCGGCCACTGCCGTGATAGTGACCGCAGGGGTAGTGGAGGGTACCACTGCCCCCGATGGTTACAATAACCGCCACCCCTGCATGCCATCCGTTATTCATTCAAAATAAGTTTTGAATACCGTGCCATTGCTAATTTATATTCACCTTGCAATATTTAATAAATTTTAATGTTTGAAATAAATTATATATATGTATGTATGTATGTATGTATGTATGTATGTATGTATGTATGTATGTATGTATGTATGTATGTATGTATGTATGTATGAGGATTACATTTCCAGATTATTAAATTACATAAAAGAAGAGTATATAACAGGTATGTGTATATATAAAAATAAAACATTAATGTAAGAGTGAGAATAACAATTTAATCCCAGGGATGAAAATATAACAGAGAAATAAAATAAACAAAGAAATAATTTGCTCCAGCGATGCACAGATTATCAAAGAAATAGGAAGATGTTTATACTGAGAAATAAAAAGCTCACATAAAGGGATTTATATTCTATTTCTCAACTAATATTCAGAGAGAGGGATTTATTTCTTCATTCACAGAGAGATTTATTTCTTCACTCACAGAGAGATTTATTTCTTCACACAAAGAGATTTATTTATTCATTCATAGAGAGAGAGAGATTTATTTATTCATTCACAGTGAGATTTATTTATTCATTCACAGAGAGAGATTTATTTATTCATTCACAAAGAGATTTATTTATTTTAATATTCAATATCATCTCTAGTTTTCAAGAGAAAACAGAAAAGCAAAAAATTTGATTTTCTACCTTTTAAATAGATCAAATAAAATATGCAAGAGAAATATGCATTTGTATTTAAAAAGAGAAAGAATTATATCACTGCACTTCCTTAAGGAAACAAAATAGATTTTCTTCCTATCTAGCAATTACGAAATGACTTCTTCCAGAAAACTATATTCAACGAAAGAATCTAGAAATTATATATTTTTTTGATAATACGAATTCCTCATATGACAAAAGGAGAGAACCTGGTTTACTGAAGCCTTATGTTGAATCCTCTAGCTGTCCTTTTGATCCTTCCTTGCAACTTGAGAGAAATCCTTCAAACAACAACTTAAAAATCCTGCAATGAAAATGAGACTACCAAAGAAGATCCTACTATTAAAACTTGGGAAATTTCCTTCAAAACATAATGAACTCCCTTCTTTTAAACTTTCATACAATTTTATAAGAAAAATCCCTCAATTCCACTATCTAGAGAATTTAATTAAAAAAAGAGATTCTTTTCCAATATTGGACTCATGCAAATTGATTAAACTTAGTGGGGGAGTTACATGCAAGGTGGTGGAGATTCCTCTAGAAGCTTCTTATTCTTCCTACAACATGTGCCATAATTGGGAGTGGAAAATAAATAAATAAAAATAATGCCTTTTGAATTATATTCTCCAAGTGTGTGTGTGTGTGTGTGTTCATTTTATTCTTTTATAACATTTATTCAATCATTTTAAGTAGTTTAACCAAAAACATAATAGAATTATATTTAAATCAAAAAGTGATAAAGGAGGATTGTGACAATTTAATTGGTTTTTGTTTGTTGGACTACTGACTAGTTTTATTTTATACTTTTTTCTTATATAGATTAATAAATTTTTAGCTATTTTTGAAAAAAAAGAACGAACACAAAATCAAATTAATGAATTAGAAAATAGATTACATTTAGAGAGGTAAGTTTTCAATTATATATCTTAGTTTACCACATGAAATGTAAAGCTATCTTACTTTGGATTACCCATGCAATTTGTGCAAGTTTTTTTTTTTATAATTTGCATTCCTTTCAATCTTTGTGTTGCATATCTAAAGAATACAAAATTATACATTCATATAAGGAGATAAGGTTTTACCTAATGGACAGGTCCATGATTGTTTAACACATCCTTCATTCTGTGTTTCATATGTAAGGAATGCAAAATTATACAAGTACATAGTGAGATGTGGATTTAGCTAATGGATAGGTCAATGACTGTTTGACACATTCATCACTTGCAAAAGCTTTCAAGCTTTCAAGCAAAATTTCTAATCTCCAAATCCAAACCAATGTAACCATAATTATTATTTTGTTTTAATGGAATTTTCTATATGTTGATTGCGGTCTTGGGAGAATGATGTATTTTAAATTAATTAATTTATTTCTTCCATAGCAAAGAAAGAAATTTATTATGATAAACAAAAAAGGTTTTATGGCACATAGATGATGCTACGAGTTCAAGGTGAAAAAATTGATGAAGAAAAACAAAATATGGAAATTTAATTACAATTAATCTAGATGTATTCATAACCAAGTCTAGAACAAACTAGAAAGGTTCACAGATTTAATGAAATTTGAAATCGTGAAACTATATTATTTACATCATTTCCATTTCTCATGTCAAGAAAATGATGTTAATAAAAATGAAAACACAAAAACCATTTTACATTGCTTTGTTTTCAAATAATTGAGGAGTTGTGTACTGTCATTTATAATTTACTCATTTGAAGAAAATAATTTCATTTACTGATATTTTAATTTCTTTGTCTCTCTCTAACCTAAAATCACAAGAAAACTCCATATCCATTTTTGTAAATATAATTGATCTTTACAAGATTCTATACTACATTCTTAATCCCCACCATTATTAATTGTAATTGAATGATCAATGGCACATACCATTCGCCACTAGTAGTTACCATCACCTCACTTAAAAATGCATGCCTCATAGGAAGACAAACAATTCATTATTCCAAGTTGAGAGATAATATACATTTTTTTAAAATATTGTATATTTTTAAATTAAAAAAGATATTATAAGTGTGTATTGTGTCTTCTTTAAGTTATATCCATTATTTACACATAATTGCATCACATATTTCTTGTGTAACGAATTAATACAATCATAATGCTTAAATAATATACAACCACTAGGTTCACCAAATTATTCACAATTATCATCTATCCTACAACTAACTCTCAATTCTATGTAGAGTCTCCACATAATTGCATCTAGCACTAAATGGTCAAACATACTCTACCAATCCTTAAGGGCCTTCTCTACTCACCATCATTACTTACCCTCATGCCTTGCTTGAAGGAATGTAGCATTTCATTAGTTATGACTATTGGCATATTATGTTGTGCTCCTCTACATCATGCACAATATGAATGATACCATATCCACGGGATTAATGACAAGTGGAATGGGTTTGTATTTGAACCCCATAGCTCGGCCAATGTGGTAGGCCACATGAATCATATAAAAACATTGGTATATGATGTATGGATGCATATAATCATGGTAGGGAACACTCCTAGGAGATGAAAGTGACTCTCTTTAGTGGTTGTATTATTGGTATTGTCAAATGACAAGTTCTCATCCCTTCCATATGGAATAATTAATATGGTGAATGATATAGAGTAGAACACAATATACTCATGGGGAAGGTGTACAATCAACCACTTATACCACAATCCACATAGGCCTACTAATGAGAGAGGGTCAACTATCTAAGCCATGACACTACTCGAGTGTTATGCATTACAACATATACATGCATTGTGTATGTTGGGTCTCAAATCAATAGATTGGATAGGTTCTAAGGAAATGCCAACTCCTATGATCAAACCCACCAATTGACTTGGCCAACTTATAGAGTGAACCTATTTGGTTACTAACTCTCTCACTTTAGGCTCTGCAGGACCTAGGCGGGTATACCTACTCACTAGTTGTTCCTTCAACTAATGCTTTTTATAGCAGATTTAGTGTCTTAATCTGATATCTCCTAGTCTCAGAATGGCATAAGTTTCTCAAACAGATTGATTTCAGATGTGTGTATTGATCTATGTATCTTACAAAGGTATATATGTTACACTTTGGCTAAATTACCTTACTATACCTACTCTACTAATCCTAATGCTTAAAAGTAAAGGGTAATTGGGATGATTAAAGGGCTTGTTTACAAATGATCAGTGCCTTTCCTCTTATTTGGGCTACAGAGTCTTATATTTATTCAGGACTTATTGTGTAAACTTATGAGACAGTTTTTAAACCCACCCCCTCTCGACGAGTCTGTTAGTTACTGTTTCTTATGAGCTCTACTTCAATGTCTATATTGTAAACTGCTTGAATGAATTTAACCCTAACTTTTAAGAGACCATCCAAGGAAGAAATACAGGGAACAATTACAATTCGCGAGTAAATCTTTTTTATCCAAATCTACAATATGAAACACAAAATTTTACTGGAAGAACATGAATAACCTTATCTCCTTTAGATAATATCATAAGCAACCGCCTTCTGAAAATATTTTAGCTCTCAACACATATGAGAAAGAAAATGCAACTGGTTATTTTTTATAAAAAAGTTTAAAAGTACAAAATTGCCTCCACCTCTTCTCTCTATTCTCTCTCTGTTTTTTCTCTCTTTACATTTTACATCACACATATATATGTGTTTGAATGGTTTTCATACCCCTTTGGGTGAAAAGACACCCCCCTTTTAAATAAAAATAATTCCAAAACCCGAAATTGCCTTAGTTTATGTAATTAATTGTCACTTTACAAGTTGTTTAGGCATATTAGAGGTATTTTAAGGCTATTTTATGGGTATATAATGGATAAATGGTCTTTAAATGATGTAAATACCCCCTTTGGTGCTTCACACTCCATTTTTTATGCCCATTATTGTGTTTATGTTATGGTTTCATATTGTGCAACAAATATAAAATATATTACTTGTACCTATTCAATATATATATATATATATATATATAGAATTTTGCTTGCTCCTTGTCTTGGAATTTGGAATTCTAAAAATTGCAAATTTTAGGGTTCCAACAGTGTACACTACTTAAGTGTTGACAATAGTTATAGTTGATGAGATGTTTCAAACTTTATGTGGGACACTAATGGGATAAAAAATGATTTCCATATATTATGGATCATTTTTATAGATGCTCAAATGACTCAAAAATTCATGAATTCTAATTTAATAAACTTTTAAAAATTTCCAACAATTGAAAAATTGCTAAAAATGGGCAGAGAACTAAAAATCGATCCATGAAAGCATGACTCCCAAACAAAAGAGTTGCAAAAAAACCTAAAATTATGAGGAAAGTTTTTCGTATAAGACAAAAAAATAAAAATTAAAAAATTCTATATGAAAACCAATTGCATAATTAGATCACGTAGAACCAAGATCAATTGTGTTAGCAATAAATGTATTTGAAATTTGTTTATAGTAAGATGATTAAAGATTGTGTCCTGAATAGAAAGATAAAGATTGTACCCTGAATATAAAGATAAATCTGAAAGATTATTCTAGTTTAGAAGTATTGGAGAAAGAGAAACACAAACCTTATGTTGGTACTTGCTGAACCATACTTCTAAGTTGGAGCAATATTCAATTAGTCATCTCATAAAATTAAATTTAGAGAAAAATAGGATCAAGTTTGCATGCCTAAGAATCTTGAGGCACTTGTACTTTTAAAGTTGAAAACCCACAAATAGATCCTGATAGGGCAAATATTTTTTTTTTTCCCTCTATTTTCAAAAAGCTTTATTTACCTAAAAGGTCATGACTTTTGATTTTTCTTTGTATTTCTTTTAAAGTATTTTATGAACACTTTTTTAAAAGACTAAGTCATTAAACCTTTCTTTGTATTTCAAAACTCCTCTACGTTTGTCATGCATTCTTGTGAATCTTAGTTTAGGTGATATTTGTATAAATCACTGTAAATAAAAAATATTTTGAAATGCAAATGTCAATGATATCATAGAGTTTCAAAAGCATAAATTACAGGAAGGCTTAGTTACTTTTTGGAGTTATAGCATGAGTCTAGAAGATAAGTGAGATAACTTGCAAATACATGGAGTTAAAATAGGTGATTTGTCACCTAATTGTCAATTTACTTTCAGTCAAAGAGTCTCAATGGATGAAGTATGGGTCAAAAAGGATTTTTAGGAACACAACTCATTGTTACTTTTAGTTACACCTCTTTTTTGAAGGGATTTTCAGTTGCATCCGACCTTTTGGAGTGGTTTGTAAAATCAAGACTCCTTGTACTTCTTTGGAGGAATTTTTTTTCAGTTAGAGGCCTGATTTATAGGAGAATTGACAACACATATTTTTTGAGAGCCAAAATTCAAAATTTAAGTTTTTGGAGCCTCATTGATAAGTCACTCTTTTTGACACAATTTTCTCTAGTTCTAAATTTCTGGGGACTTGTTGTGGCAGCAGATTTTCATGCTTTGTAACTCATTTCTTATGAGTAGTATTCATTTCTTGTGGAGCAATTTTGGCCTTGCAATGCAAGAAGACCCTGATATTCAATAAGAGAAGGTAGTTTCCTCCTTAATTATTTATTTTTAAGTATTTTATGTAAGTAATTTGTTAAGAATATTGTGGTTTCATCTTGAAATCCTCCATTTTCATTCCATTCCTTCAATGCTTGATCTAGGAACAACATATTAACGTGCATGTCTTTGAATGTATTTTTTTTACTTTGTTGCATTAAAATTGTGAAAACATACTTGTTTTCCTTTCTACGAGTATCAAAGTGTTAAAATATTTCATAGGAATTCATTTATGCAAGCATGTGCAACTAAGTTGTGAGATATTGGAGTTTCTTTAGTTGACTGATTATGTTTTTATCTTTGGTGGATAACCTGTTAAGTAGTAGTTTTCAGTTTATGCATATCCTTCTATCCCTTTTCCCAGGTCAGTTTCAGTTAGTAAAAAAAAAAAAAAGGAAGTCAGTCTATAATCTAGAGGTCTACTCTACGAGTAGGATACCCACAGCCTGAGAGTAGTCCCATGTTTCACGAGATTACATACTTTTCACATTTGCATTGGGCACAAATCCCCATGACAACACCTATATTTTGTAAATAAATTTATGTAGAGGATGCTGAGAGATATCAAATTTAAAAGACCTTTACCTTTAGCATAGATTAATTAATTTTATATGGTATTTTTTTAGAATTTAGTCTTATTTTAGAATATAAAATGCTTTACATGCAAAAAAAAATAGAAGTTTCTTTTAAATATAGATTTTAAAACATAATATTTTAAATTAGAAGCTTCTTTTAAATATAGATTTAAAAATAGAATTTTTAGAATATAAAATGATTTGCATGCAAAAAAATAAAAATAAAAATAAATTTCTTTTAAATCTAGATTTAAAAACATAATTTTTTATATTACAAGTTTTCTAAAATCTAGATGTAAATTTCTTTTAAATCTAGATTTAAAAACATAATTTTTTATATTACAAGTTTTCTAAAATCTAGATGTAAATTTTTTTTTAAAATTACATTTAATAAATAATAACAATTGTCATGTAGTGGCATGTACTCGCCATCATAGTATTGTAATAAAAATGTTTGTTCTAATTTCTAATTATTGTATTTTTGAATCATTGTTATTTTAAAATTATATTAGAGTAATAATATTTATATAATATTAACTACAACTCTTATTTTAATAAATTAATATAAACTAGCAATTGCACTTTGGTGTGAAATTGGTATGCCAAAGAGGTGTGAAAGGTCAATTGGGGAAAATTTGGTCTATTTTTTGGATAAATTTGTGTAGTGCATGAGGTCAATTTGTGGCCATGATGTTGTTTGTACAACAAAGGACTTAATTGAGAGGTGATAGCTTAAAATCAACTATGCATCCACTTACAAGGATTCAATTATAACTGAAAAGAAACCTTTGAATTGAGAAAATAATCAAGTTTTATTAGCAACAAGCTCATATTATCTTTGTAATAGGGTGAGCGCAAGAGTGAGGTTGAGATAGGGCAAGAAAGAGGGATATATAGAGGGGTAAGAGTGTGAGAGAGAGATAGATTGATAAAGAGATAGATATAGAGATAGAGAAGAAGATGAAGATATAGATGGATTCAAAGATAGAGATGGAGAATGGGGAGAGGAAGATGGAGAGAAGGAGAGAGATATGAGAGAGACAGAGAGAGAGGGGAGAGGAATATATAGATATGGAAGAGAAAAATAAATAGTTGGAGAGAAATGAAGATATAGAAAGGTAAAGATAGAGAAAGGAAGTTATATATAGAGAGAGGGAGAGATATAGTGGTAGAGAGGGAGAGATATAGTGGTAGAGAGGGATAGAGATAAAGGGATAGATGAAAGAATCAATATGGAGATATAGGTATAGTGAAGAAAAGAGATATGGATTAGAGTTCCAAAAAGAGGGAGAATGAGATAGAGATGGATGGATAGAAGGAGGAATGTCTAGAGATTAGGGGGAGAGATGAAGATAGAGAAAGGGAGAGGGGGAGATAAAGAGAGGAGATAGAGAGGGATAGAGATATATGTATAGAAAGAGATAGATAGAAGAGCCGAAAAGAGATGGAGATAAATATAGAGAAAGATATATTTGTGCAAGAGATATGTAGAAAATGAGAGAGAGGGTGGGCAAGAGTGAAAGAAAGGAGTTGACAAAGACAAGTAATAGAGAGAGAAAGGTCTAGATTTTAGAGAGAGGGAGAGAGATAAAGAGGTGGAAAAATAGAGATATAGAGATAGAGAAAGAGAGGGGAGAAACATGGAGTGTGTGTATATACATTAGAGAGAAGAAGTAGAGAAATATAAAAAGAGGGAGTGAGAGGGAGTGGTGGGGAGATAGGGAGAGATCATGAGATAGAAAGAGGGAGAGAAGCGATATATAAGGATATAAAGAGATAGATATTGGGATAGAAAGGATTTAGAGAGAAAATATAACTTGTAAAATATAGAGGGGATGAGAAAGAGGGAGAGATGGAATGAGAGAAAAAGGGGGAGAAGAAAAAATAGAGATAGAAAGATGGTGAGAATTAGAGACGGGGAGATAGAGAGATAGAAAGATAAAGATATAGGAAGTGATATATGGAGAGGTAGAGAGGGATATGGAGAGAGTGAGAGAGATGAGGGAAGAGGAGTGTATAATATCTAGAGATAGTGAGATAAAATAAAGATAGGGAAGGAGAAATAGGTTGGAGTGTGTGTTTGTTTGAGTGGGAGAGATAGATATAAAGATAAGGAGGGAGTAAGACAAAATGTGTGTGAGTAAAAGATATAGAGACATATATAAAGAGGAAGAAAGATATACAAAAAAATAGAGAGGGGGGGAGAGGGAGAGAGATGATATAGAAGTAGAGAGATATAAAAAGAGGGGGTGAGAAGGAGATAGAGAGATGGATAGAGAAGGGGAGGGGTAGAGAGATAGATAGAGTGGAAAGGATAGAAGGGGAAAAGAGAGAGATATAGGGAGAGATAAGGAGATATAGATAAAGGAGAGAGATGGAGATCGAGATAATAATCAAATTACATGCTATCATCAGAATAACTCCCCAAGGACATATGATATCCTTAAATTAATGGCATGAAATGGGTAATCAAAAGTTAGTTACTCTTTATGTCTCTCTTTCTCTAAACATTTAATTTAGGTTTTAAGTTGAAATTTATTTTATTATATAAATTAGAATAAAATTCAAATATAATTATTCTATAATAAATAAAATTTTAATAAAATAAAATGTATAAATTCTAATATCTTTTAATTATTATTTATAATTCCATTTAAAAACACAAATAATTAGAATACAATTTTAACTTAATAAAAAAACAATCATTAAAAGAAGAAGTGGAAAAAGTAGAATAAATAAATAAATAATAGAATATCTAATGAAAGGATATAATATAAAAATAATATAGTAAGAAAAGAAAGAGTTTAATTCAAAATATAATTATTCTATCATTATCAAAATTTTAATAAGACAAATAATTATAGATTAAATTATAATAAGTTTTAATTATTATAAAAAAACATATATAATTAAAATAAATTTTAAACTTAATGAAAAATTAACTCCTAATAAATGATTTTAAAATTTGTATATTTTATTTTTTATTATTAAAGATCTCTTTTTTAAAATTAATAAAATTTAAGCGATTAACTCTATAGTCTTCATTCTTCTTCCCAATTTTAAACCATATGTTTCAATAAGTAGGTGGTTCACTTCATATAGGAAATGCTTCGACATAATAATTATAATATAATACAAATTTTATAGTAAAATATATATTTTTCTTAAGAGCATAATCTTAATTTAATTTTTAAAAATTATATAATTATAATTATAATAATTATATTAATCTCAAATATAACTACTAATTTGTAGTATAATATTATATTATTTTTTGTGTTTATGTAATATTAATTCTAATTAGTTTTAATAAAATAACTACTAATAACTATAAAAATGAAAATAGATATTTTTTAAATAACTTACAGAAAAATATTTAAATTTATGATTAAAATTATTAAATTATTTTGTATATATTAAAATAATTAAAAAATTTATGATTTTCAAAAAGTTAAAAAAAAAGAAATGATTTCAAAAAATATATAAAATATAACTATAAAGAATAATATAATAGTTAGTTTAATTTTCTTAATATAAATATTTGTATTTAATTTTTCATTTAATTTCATTTAAACTAAATGAAATATTAATAATTGGTTTATCATCTATATTTTGAGATTACAAATAATTATTAAAATTTATATGTTTATTTAGAAAAAAATAATTTATTTACAATATTATAACTGATAAAAAATTAAATAACAATTTCAAATAGACATTTCAGTTTTTAAAATACAAAGAAATAAAAAACAACCTAAAAGATCTATCATCCAAAAAAAAAAATTCCTATAACACCAAATTTTTTAAACCAATCTTTGTATAGATAAATAATTTTTACAATATCCTAAATTTAAAAATATAAATTAGTGTATATGAAAATTAAATATTTTCATAATTTGATATCTCTTGGCATATCTTACTTAGATTTTTAAAAATATAGGTATGCTAGTTATATAATTTTTTCAAATTAAATTAGGATTATTCTTTTAAGTAAAATATATATTTTCATTATAAAAATTGTATTATATTATAATCATTATGTCAAAGTCATTTCCTATATGAAGTGAACCACCTATTTATTAAAATCAATGGTTCAAAATTGAGGAGAAGAATGCAAGATTATAAAAATAGAAATAAGTAGGTGGTTCACTTCATATAGGAATGTGTTTGGCATAAAAAATATATGCATTTTAATATTATTTATTAGAATAAAAAATATGCATTAAAAAAACTCTATATTTTACTATTATCTACTTTTAGGCAAAACATCTCTTAATATTGTTTCTTTTATTAGAATATTCTCTATTTTTAGTTTCTTAAAAAATAAAAGAAAAAATATTGAAAAAGAAAGAACCGGCTTTATTTAATTCTGTTTTTTCTTCTTTTTTTCTTTTTATTTTTTCATCAAGTTTAAAATTATTTTAATTATTTATGTATTTTTATAATAATTAAAAAATTATTATAATTAATTTGATCTATAATTATTTGTCTTATTAAAAATTTAATTATGATAGATTAATTATATTTTAAATTAAAATCTTTTTTTTTATTACTATTTTCTTTTGATAAGAATCTTGTTTAATATTATCTTCTTTGATTATATATTCTATTTTTTATTTTTTATTCTAATTCTTTCACTTGTTTTTTCAAGGATTAATTGTTTTATTAAGTTGAAATTGTATTTTAATTATTTTTGTTTTTCATGGAATTACAAATAATAATGAAAAGATATTAGAATTTTACCTGTTGTTGTTTCTGGATTCAATATTATAATTTATACATTTCATCTTATTAAAAAATTAATATTATAAAATAATTATATTTGAATTTTATTCTAATTTATATAATAAAATAAATTTCAACTTAACACCTAAATTAAATGTTTAGAGCAAGAGAGCAAGAAAGAGCGACTTCTGATTACTCATTTTATGCCAATAATTTAAGGATAACATATGTCCTTGGGGAGTTGTGTTGATGTTAGAATGTCATTTGATTATTATCTCCATCTCCATCTCTCTCCCTTATCTATATCTCCTTACCTATCCCCATATCTCTCTCTTTTCCCCTTCTATCCTTCTCACTCTATCTATCCTTCTATCTTTCCCTCTCTCTCTCTTTCTCTTGTTACCTCTTTTTATATCTTTGTACTTCTATATTATCTCTCTCCCTCTCCCCCTCTCTATCTATTCGTATATCTTTCTCCCTCTTTATATCTATCTCTATATCTCTTTTACTCACACACACATTCCCTCTTTCTCCCTCCTTATCTCTATATCTATATCTCTCACTCACACAAACACACACTCCAATCTATTTCTCCCTCCCTATCTAACTATCTCTAGATCTTATACACTCCTCTTCCTTCATCTCTCTCACTCTCTCTGTATCCTTCTCTACCTCTCCATATGTCACTTCCTAGATCTTTATCTTTCTATCTCTCTATCTCCCCCTCTCTAATTCTCACCCTCTTTCTATCACTATTTATCTCTCTCCCCTTTTTTTGTCCTCTCATCTCTCCCTCTTTCTCACCCCTTTATATTTTATAGGTTATATTTACTCCTTATATCCTTTCTATCCCTATATATCCCTTCTCTCTATGTTTCTATTTTACCTCTCCCTATCTCCCTATCACTCCCTCTTTTTTATATCTCTCTACTTCTCTCTAACATATACACACACACTCCATGTTTCTCCCTTCTCTCTCTCTATATCTCTATATCTCCATCTTTCCTTGTATTTATCTCTCTCCCTCTCTCTAAAGTCTAAACCTTTGTCTCTTTTACTTGTCTTTGTTGGCTCCTTTCTCTCACTCTTGTCTCCCCCTCTCTCTCATTCACTCCACATCTCTTGCACAATATATCATTTTTTATATTTCTCTTCACCTCTCTCTAGCTACTCTATTTATCTCTTTCTATACATGTATATCTATATCTCGCTCTTGTCCATCCTATACATCTATATTTTCCTCCATCTATATCAATATCCCCCGCTCTCTCTCTGGGTCATCTCTCTCTTTATCTTACCATCCTCTCTATTTCTCCCCGTGTCTCCCTTCCCCATTCCCTCCCTATCCCCTATCTCTTTATCTCTACCTCTCTCTCCCTTTTTCTTCTTGTATATATCTATATCTCTCTCTTTCTCTTCCAATATATATCTATCTCTCTATTTCTCTCACCCTCTCTCCATCTCTATTTGTCCATTTATTTATCTCTCTCCCTCTTTCCTTCTCTTTATGTCTCCAATTCTCTAGCTCTATCTCACCATCTACATATATCTCTCATATCTCCCTATTCCTTATCCATTATATTTCCATCTATATGTATCTTTTCCAACCGTAATTGTCCATCATCCAACACTGACTGAATGAAGTGATACCTCAACTATATATGTTTTGTCTTTGAATGCAAGGTAGAATTATTTGCAAGATGGATGGCACTCTGGCTATCTATAAACAAATAACTATTAGCCTATCTTTTTTCCAATTCTTCCATGAAAGATTGCAACCATATCATCTCTTTGCTTGCCTCTGTTGCATCTACATACTCTACCTACTTGGTGGATAAAGCAACCACCTTTTTCAACTTAGAGATCCAATGCATCATTGTCCCACCGACAGTAAAGACATAACCTATAGTACTCCACCTGGTATCAATATTGATGTAAAGTGAGTTGTTTGTCACTAGTGTGTGCTACCTTATCTAGGTATTTCCTTCAAGCTACACAAGAACCATCCAATTATTCTACACCTCAAACCCTCCAAGGGTCTACAAGACTTACCCTCTCTAACCTTCCCAAGGTCCTTATGCTTGGATAGGTACTTGATGTTTTGTGAGTTCCATTTTCTTACTTCAGAGACCTTGTTTTCCCACTCCCTTTCACACTCAACTGGAGAGTTCAACCCTTGTACCACAGGATCTTCATTCCCCACGCTACATGCATAAGGATGGATGATTTTGGATGGATTTCCAACCCTACTCCTTTCTCAAGAGGTTTAGACATTTACCGGTTTTGTGTTTTACAAACAAATTGCACTTTTAGGCCTAATAGGAGACCTAATTATAGTTGCCTTGTCAGCAAGGTATTTTGCATTCACGAGTTAAAATTCCTTAAAAACCCTATGAAATATTTTACATTTCAGACACCCTTTTGGGTTTTACATATAATATTTCAAAACCGGAGGTGGTTTTGTCATTAACATATCTAACCCTCACCGGTTGAATTAGGCCTAATTGCCCCTTCCTAGGCCTAGAAAGTAGGGATTGGTGAAAACTCCTTCACCGGTCTCATTTCCTTTGTGAACTGATCTTTGTTTGATGTTTTAACTTTCATATGGATATGGAATTACAAACAAATCATACTTCAACTCCACCCACTAGATTCACCCAATTAGGGCCTGTTATCCATGATTCCTAATGCTTGCCAACTCAACATGCCAAGCCTAGGGTATGGTGGCAAATCTTTGTTTTAACTTCCCCTGACTCAAAACCAAAAAGAAAACATATAATACAATGCAACCTAACATTCCATAAGTTTTCAAAGTGGGTATCAACCTTGGAACGTTAGGTTGGATCCATTTTGCTCTCAAAACCTTGGTTTTTAGGGCTCTTAAACCCGCCTGTGACAAAATGAAGATTGTTCACAAACTAAAACACTTCAAGACTCCAAATCAAAAAAAAAATGAAGGTAAGACACTAGTCTAACAATCCATGACCCTGTCTTGGACGTGTCAATCCATAGAGGCCATACAAACTTACAAAGAACATCAAAAAATCAGAAAAACACACCAAATGAGAAACCAAAACTTGTATATTTGCTTCAGTTCTTCAAAAATTGATTATCATCAGTCTCTCCAAGCCTTATACTAGCCTTGGAGTAGTTACATATGCTCATATCTGAATGTGTCAACCAACTAGCCGTTGGTGTATGAAAACATTGCAAAGTTGCTATGAGCAACTTTTGCAATTTGTTGCATAGGTGAGCAAATTTGCTCAAACCCAAACTTGGTCACTTTCACATGAATCATATGACCTTAACTACTTCAAAGCAACATAAAAAATAGAGGCCATACAAACTTACAAAGAACATCAAAAAATCAGAAAAACACACCAAATGAGAAACCAAAACTTGTCTATTTGCTTCAGTTCTTCAAAAATTGATTATCATCGGTCTCTCCAAGCCTTATACTAGCCTTGGAGTAGTTACATATGCTCATATCTGAATGTGTCAACCAACTAGCCGTTGGTGTATGAAAACATTGCAAAGTTGCTATGAGCAACTTTTGCAATTTGTTGCATAGGTGAGCAAATTTGCTCAAACCCAAACTTGGTCACTTTCACATGAATCATATTACCTTAACTACTTCAAAACAACATCAACCAACCTACATTAACCCAAAAATAACTTATCCTATTAAGTGCTCTACTTGGCACCCTTAAGAGCTCGCATGCCAACATTGGCCAAACAAATACTCTTAGGACCCTTACAATCATTTGAGAACACACTCAATGTCCTCTTGGCCTTATTAAAAAACTAAAAAACATGATTCCAACATCCTGGAAACAAACTCAACAATAATTGCTAAGTGCTTCTGCACCATACTCCTCGGGTAGGAAAAACTCAAGTCCCTTGAGTGGATAGAGCTTGAATAGTGGTTCCATATTATAGTATATCTCCTTCAGACATCCATGTAGCTTTAGAGTTAGGGAGACCTATCCATTTAACCAAGTAGTCCTTATAGACTCCTTTCCTAGTCCTTTTGACAATCTTGGAGTCTAGAATGCATTCCATTGTCACCGGTTGGGTTGGAGGTAGGTCTTGTATCCAATCTCCCTCATCAGTAGTAGTGGTAGACTCTTCTTAGTTTGTAGCTGACTGAGTTCCTATATACAGATACAAATCACACACATTAAAGATTGGTGATATTCCCAAGTTTGGTGGCAGTTCCACCTCATAGGCATTATTGCCATACTTATGCACAACCTTAAGAGGTCCAATATTTTTCATTGGTAGCTTGCTAGGTTGCCCCTTAGGGAGTCTCTCCTTTCTCAGATAGGCCATAACTAGATCACCTACCTTGCAGTGTACTTCTCTTCTTGTTTTGTTTGCTTGTGTCTTGTATTTCTCATTATTCTTCTGCAATGTTTTCTTGACTTGTTCATGGATCTCCTTCATATTCTCTACAAATTTTTCACCTTGAGCACTCCTATTGTCCATGGAACTGATATCTCTGAGTTCTAAAATACCCCTTGGATGACATCCAAATAATATCTCAAATGGACTCTGGCCTGTGCTTCAATTGACAGAGTCATTGTAGGCATAATTTGCTTGTCTCAATACTAGATCCCAAGCTTGACCATGTTGTTTGGTGAGACATCTCAGTAAATTACTCAAGGACCTATTTACTACTCTAGTTTGACCATCACATTGTGGATGGTATGTAGATGAAAAAGAAAGGTTAGTACCAAGTTTCTTCCACAAGTTTCGCCAAAAGTGGCTCACAAATTTTGTATCTCTATCACTCACAATACTAACTGGTAAACCATGATTCCTTACAATCACTTTGAAAAACAACCCTGCTATGTAGGAGGCATCATTAGTGCATTTGAAAGGCACAAAGTGTGTCATCTTGCTGAATCTATCCAATATGACATAGACACTATCATATCCTCTTGGAGTTCTAGGTAAACCAAGAACAAAGTCCATACTCACACTCCCATGGACTTGTTGGTATGGTTAGAGGCTTATATAAACCTACATTACTGGAGGTACCCTTAGCCCTTTGACAATTAGCACATTTCTCCACAAAATTCCTAACATCTGACTGTAGTTTAGGCCAATGGTAGAACCTGCCAACCTGCTCTAAGTTCTTGTCAAGACCAAAATGTCCACTTAGACTACCTTGATGCTTCTCCTTGATGATATTGTCTCTCATAGAGCATTGTGGTATGCAAAGTAGGTGTCCTTTAAACAATAATCCTTCCAGCAACATAAAATCAAAATAGGCAACATGACAAGCATTAGCAAACTTTGAGCAAACATCATATGCTTCACCAAAATCTTTGTCACCTTGGTATAGATCTTTGAGGTCATTTAACCCCACACTTTGTAGTTGCACTTCATGGATGGTTAGAACCCTTCTAATTAAGGCATTTGCTACCTTATTGGTGACTCCTTTATTTTGCTTGATGGAAAAGGTGTAGGCCTGCAAATACTCAACCCACTTGAGGTGTCTTTGATTCAATTTCTCTTGCCCATTCAAAAAACTAAGTGCATAATTATCAGTGTAGACTACGAACTCTTTAGGAAATAGATAATGTCGCCACTTCTTGAGTGCCTGCACCATGGCATATAATTCTATATTATAGGTAGAATACTTTTGTTTTGCTTCATTGAGCTTCTCAGAGAAGAATGCAACCGAGTGACCTTCTTGGCTCAAAACGGCCCCTATAGCCAACTTGTTGGCATCACACTCCACAGTGAAGAGATGATCGAAATCAGGGAGCTTAAGGTAATGGATTTCTGCTACCTTTTTTTTAACATCTCAAACCCCTTGTTTGTTGCACTAGTCCACTTAAATTGACATTTTATCCCATCTTTGATGGTGTTCAAGATAGGTGCACACACATGGCTAAAACCTCTAATGAATTTCCTATAAAAAGAAGCCAAACTATGGAAACTTGTTACATCTCCTGCCGACTTAGGAGTAGGCCAATTCACTATTGCTTCCACTTTTAATGGATCCATTTTCAAACAACCTTGAGAAACTACAAAACCAAGATATACCAATTCATTTATGAAAAAACTCACATTTATCCAAGTTGATCATCAACTTTTCTTGATGTAGCTTCCTCAAAACTTGTTTCAGATGTTTGATATGCTCCTCCTTTGACTTGCTAAAAATCAGAAAGTCATCAAGATAAACAATGAAAAACATACAAATGAACTCTTCAAGAACTCCATTCATGAGTCTCATGAAGGTGCTAGGTGAATTTGTGATTCCAAAGGGTATCACCAACCATTCATATAACCCCTCATTTGTTTTAAAGGCTATATTCCATTCATCACTAGGTCTGATCCTAATTTGATGATAACTTGATTTCAAATCCACATTAGAAAAGTAGCAAGCTCCACCTAGGTAGTCCATTAGATCCTCAATCCTTGGCATTGGAAACCAGTATCTAATTGTGATTTTGTTGATGGCTCTTGAATCAGTGCACATCCTCCACTTACCATCTTTCTTAGGTGCCAAAATAATAGGCACTGCACATGGACTTAAACTCTTCTTTATCAACCCCTTATCTAGCAATTCCTGTACTTGCTTTGCTATTTCCTCATTTTGAGTAGGTGTCATTTTGTAAGCAGCTTTGTTTGGCAAGGTTGAACCAGGTATGAGGTTTATCTGATGGTTAACATCTCTCATAGGGGGTAAGGCATCTAGTATCTCATTGACAACTATGTCTTTGTACTAGTCTAGAAAGGTCTACACCTCTTGAGGTATCGCTAGTTTGGTTTTAGTCTTTGTCTCTTCTTTGGGCTTCACTATGAGTGCACATCCTTGATTCCCTTCATGCTTCAACAATTTCAAGAACTCTTTCCCACTAAGAAACATAGCACTTGATTCAACATGTATTTCTTCACCTTGATCAATCAAGGGATCAATTTGAAACTTTCTACCCTCCTTGGTGATAACATAGGAATTCTTTTCCCCATCATGTATGGCTTTGACATCATACTACCAAGAGCATCTCAATAGCAAGTGGCATGCATCCATGGGTAATATGTCACATAGCACACTATCCTTGTAATCTCCTATTTTAAAATCTACCCAAGTTTTCTCATCTACAAGAACATGTTGACCCTTACTCAACCAAGATACCTTATAGGGGCTGGTATGTGGCAACCTTTTCAATTCTAGTTTGTTTACCATCCCAATTGCTACAATGTTCTTAGTAGACCCTGAATCCACTATAACTTTACAAATCTTACCATGAGATTAGCAAGTGGTTTTGAAAAGTGTTTTACTTTCTATAGGTTCTTTGGACTGTGGTACCTTCAACAAGGTCCTTCTTAGCCTCAGATTCTCTCCATCTAGGACTGGTCCTTCCTTGTTGACTGGTGAGGTGACACTTTGACAATCGTCTTCTTGCACCAACTGAGCTCTCTTGTCTCCCATGTGAGAGCTTGAATTCTTTTGAGGACACCGGTTCATGGTATGCAGCACTTGATGACAATGGTAGCATTTTCCAATGAAGACTATGGTTCCTCTTCTTGAATTTCCAAATATGTCTCTATAGATATTTCTCCCTCTAGAGTTGCCCCTAAACTTTCCTCCTTCGTTAGGATTATCACCACCATTCTCTGATTGATTTCCTTCTTCATTCTTGTCACGATTATAACCCCTTCCAAAGGTGCCTCTTCCTTGGAAACCTCTGCCACCTCTATCCCTTTGATTATGTTCACCTTTCCTTTTGATCTTATCTTCTTCTCTCAAGGATAACTGAAAGCATTTATGGACTGTGTCGGGTGCTATCATGCTAATATCATCTTGAATATTTTGTCTAAGGCCATTTAAGTACCTTGCAACCTTCTCCACTTCTTCCTCTTGCTTCCTAGCTCTTAGGGGGAGATTTTTTAACTCCTGTATATAGGTACTCACATCTATTTCCCTTTCTTTCAAATTATGCAACTTCTTGTGCATCTGCACTGCATAATCTACAGGTAGGAATTGAGTTTTAATCTTGATCTTCATTCTCTCCCAAGAGATGATCTTCTTCCTCTCGGTTTTTCCTCTTTCTTCTTGCATCACGTTCCACCACACTAGGGTTGATCCCTTCAATCTTGACTTGGCCAAATTGAACCTCTTTTCTTCTGCAACTTCCTTGTATTCAAAATGATTGTTCAAGGCTTCTATCGAATCCAATATATATTCTCCATTTAGGCTTCCATTGTAGATAGGTAAACCTTCTATGTTGTCTTTATTGAGTGAATTGAGGGAATCCAAGAAGATCTAATGGTCTTTGTCCAACTCCTTCTTTTCTGTTATGACTCCTATCACATCTACATCTTCATCATCAGTTTCATCACCCCATTCAGTGAGTTTGTCCTTGCCTTTCTTGGTTTCTTGCACCCGGGCTTCACTAAGCATGTCTTGGCCCAACTTCCTGATGGCCTCTTGGCTCATTGCCTTTGGTGGCATGTTGTTTGCTTCTGACTCTACCTCTGGGTCTAACATACACCACTTTGTTCAATTGAATGGCTCTAATACCAATCTGATGTAGAGTGAGTTGTCTCTCACCGGTTTGTGCTACCTTGTCTACGTATATCCTCCAAGCTACACAAGAACCATCCAAATATTCTACACCACACACCCTCCAAGGGTCTGTAATAATTACCCTCTCCAACCTTCCCAAGGTCCTTAGGCTTGGATAAGTTCTTGTTGTTTTGTGAGTTCCATTTTCTTGCTTCGGAGACCTTGTTTTCCCACTGTCTTCCACACTCAATCGGAGAGTTCAACCCCTCTACCATAGGATCTTCATTCCCCACACTACACACATAAGGATGGATTATTTTGGATGGATTTACAACCCTACTCCTTTCTCTAGAGCTTTAGACATTTACCAGTTTGGTGTTTTACAAGCAAACTGCACTTTTAGGCCTAATAGGAGACCTAATTCTAGTAGCCTTGTCAGTGCGGTATTTTGCATTCACCAGTTAAAATTCCTTAACAAACCTATGAAATATTTTACATTCTAGAAACCCTTTTGGGTTTTACATACAATATTGCAAAACCAAAGGTGGGTTTTGTTATTAACATATCTAACCCTTACCGGTTGAATTAGGCCTAATTGCCCCTTCCTAGGCCTAGAAAGTAGGGATAGGTGAAAACTCCTTCACTGGTTTGATTGCCTTTGTGAAGTGATCTTGGTTTGATGTTTGTACTTCCATATCAAATTCCAAACAAATCATACTTCACCTCCACCTACTAGATTCACCCAATTAGGTCTTGTTATCCATGATTCCTAATGCTTGCCAACTCAACGTGTCAAGCCTAGGGTATGGTGGAAAATATTTGTTTTGACTTCCCCTGACTCAAAACCAAAAAAAAAACATATAATACAAGGAAACCTAAACAAGGTTTCAGAGTGGGTATCCATCTTGGAACATTAGGTTGGAGCCATTTTTCTCTCAAAACCCTAGCTTTAAGGGCTCTTAAACCCACTTGCAACAAAATGAAGATTATTCACAAACTGCAACACTTCAAGACTCCAAATAAAAAAAATGAACACAAGACACCAGTCTAACAATACATGACCTTTTCTTGGATGTGTCAATCCGTACAGGCCATAGAAACTTGCAAAGAACAACAAAAACTCAAAAAAACACATCAAATGGGAAACCAAAACTTGTCTATTTGCATCAATTCTTCAACAAATGATTATCATCGATCTCTCCAAGCCTTATACTTTCCTTGAATTAGTTACATATTCTCATAATTGAATGTGTCAACCAACTAGTCATTGGTGTATGAAAATGTTTCAAAGTTGCTATGAGCAACTTTTGCAACTTTTTTTAATTTGTTGCATAGATGAGAAAGTTTTCTCAAACCCAAACTTGGTCACTTTCACATGACTCATATGAACTTAACTACTTCAAAACAACATCAACCAACCTACATTAACCTAAAAATAACTTATCCTATTAAGTGCTCTACCTAGCACCCTTAAGAGCTCACATGCCAACATTGGCCAAACTAAGACTCTTAAGCCCCTTACAATCATTTCAGCACACACTCGATGGCCTCTTGGCCTTATTACAAAACTAAAAACATGATTCCAACATCGTGGAAACAAACTCAACAAAAATTTCTAAGTGGCCCTGCACCAAATATCCCCTGCCAAATTTGAGTCTACATAATCTGCTAAATCAGTATTAGAGCCCCCAAAACATAAATGTTTATTGGATGTACCTCTCAAATACTTGAGAACCCATTTTATTGCATTATGGATAATGCTCCAATTCGGGATTACCCATTTACCTACTTACGACTCCAACAACATGTGCAATATCCATTCTCATGCATACCATGACATACATTAAACTTCCTACAACTAAAGCATATGGTACCTTGGACATTTTTTATTTCTCCCTTTGTGTCTTTGGACACATCTCCTTAGTCAATTTCAAATGACTAGGCAAAGGTGTGCTGACATCTTTTACATTCTCCATATAGAATCTCTGTAACACCTTTTCAACATAATCGGCCTGAGATAGAGTCAATTGTTTGTTCTTCCTATCTCTACAAATTTTCATACTAAGGATTTATTTTGCTGCCCCCAAATCCTTCATAGAAAAATATTTTGCTAACTATTGTTTTAACTCTCTAATGTGATCCATGTTAGACCCCACTACAAGCATGTCATCAACATATAAACACAAAATAATGTAGTTGTCATTATCCAACCTCTTAAAATAAATACAATGGTTAGAATTACACTTGTCGTAGCCTTTCTCAGCCATAAAACTATCAAATTTCAAGTACCATTGTCGAGGTGCTTGTTTCAAGCCATATAAACTCTTCTGCAATCTGCTGCACCAATTTCTCCTTACCTTTGACCTCAAATCCTTGCGTTTGTTCCATATATATCTCCTTCTATAAATCACCATGGAGAAAGGCAGCTTACACATCTAGCTGTTCCAAATGCAAATCTTCAGTAGCCATAATACTTAAAAGAGTATGAATAGAAGTCATCTTAACAACTGGAGAAAACATCTCAGCAAAATCAATTCCCTTTTTCTATTTAAATCCTTTAACAACTAGTCTAGCTTTAAATCCATGCTTACCTCCATCTTCCTCTTTCAACCTATAAACCCTTTTTTTTTTGTAAAGCCTTTTTACCTATAGAAAACTTACATAATTTCCAAGTTTGATTTTTGTGTAAGGAGTCCATTTCTTCTTTCATGGAAAGCTCCCACTGAACCTTTGTATCCACCTGCATAGCTTCATCATATCCTTCTGATTCACCAACACCTGTTAATAAAATAGAATACAAAAGAGGGAGAGAACCTATCAGGAGGTCTACTTATCTTTTTTGATCGTCTAACATTCACTGGATTTTGTGATATTTTTGGTTGTTGTTGCAGAGTATGAGGAACCACTGGAACATTACTATCTATAAAATCATCCAACACAACACAATCCTTTTCTTTCTTCTCATGCTACTGCAATGGATCTTTGTACAATACCTTCTCATTGAATACAACATCCCTACTTCTCACAATTTTTCAGATTTTCAACATCCCAAAGCCTATAACCAAATTCATCAATGCCATATCAAATGAAAAATACATTTTTTTGATTTTGAATCCATCTTGGTTCTATTTTCAGAATCCAGATGTGCAAATGATTCACATCCGAAGGTTTTGAGAAAAGAATAACTCACCTTCTTACCCGTCTATGCTTCCTTTGGAATTCCGCAATGCAAAGGAGTTGAAGGACCTGTATTAATTAAATATATAACAGTATTGACGGCCTTTGCACACATGTTTAAAGGCAACCCAACATGCAATCTCATGCTCCTTGCACACTCCATTATTGTCCTATTCATGTGCTCAGCCACTCCATTTTCCTATGGAGTTCCTAGAACCATTTTCTGCCTATGAATTTCGTTAATGGAGCAATAATCTTCAAATTATTTTCTACAATACTCACCATGGTTATCAGATTTGAAACATTTTAATCTTTTACCTGTCTCATTTTCAACCAAGCTTCTCCATTTCTTAAATGTTTCAAATACATCATATTTCTGCCTAAGGAAGTAAACCCAAACCTTCCTAGTTTCATCATCTATGAATGTAACATAATACTAAGAGTCACCAAGGGAAGATACCCGAGTCGTTCCTCATACATCTGTATGCACAAGCTCCAACTTTTCCTCTTTCTTTTGCTTCCCATCCTTGAGAAAACTAATTTTCTTTTGTTTTTCATACACACAACTTTCATAGAAATCCATATTAATACATTTTAGACCTGGTAAAACCTTTCTAGAATGAAGTACCTTCATACCTTTTTCACTCATATGCCCAAGTCTGTTGTGCCACAGTGTTGTCTCAGAACCTATAGTAACTGTTTTTGTTTCTTCCCATGAATCTGTAGCAACTGTTCCTGAATGTGTCTGGGTTTTCTCTACAACAACTAAAGTAGAAGGAATAGTATGACCCATACAAAGATATAAGGTGCCTACTTTCACACCTTGCGTTATTATCAAGGCACCCTTTGAAACCTTCTAATTTTTATCATTAAAAGTAATAGTGCAACCTTCATCACCTAGCTGCCCTACTGAAATTAAATTCCCACTCTTATTTGGAACATGCCTTACCTCTTGTAGTAGCCAATGATTCCCATTATGTAACTTAATCTTAATTCTTTCCTTTCCAACAATTTGACAGGGTTCATTATCTCCCAAATAAACTAGCCCAAAATCCCCTTGGACATAATCAAGAAAATAACTTATATGGGGGGTAGAATGAAATGAAGCCCCTAAATCTAAAACCCATAAATCATCAGCATTATCTAGGGAAAGAATCAAAACATCTTCTTTATATTTATTACTTACCACATTTGCCTCCTTATTACCCTCTCATTTGTTTCCTTCTTTATTCTTCCGAGACCAACAATCTTTCTTTAGATGACCTAGTTTCCCACAGTATCAGCAATCTTTTGGTCCTTGGATTGGGATCTCTTGTCCTTTGATTTTCCTCATGACTTCCCATGACCTCTAGAACCTTTTCCTCTCTCCTTTGGTCTACCCTTGCTTTCTGCATTCATAACACTACCTGATGTGGATCCACCTAAGCCTTTCCTATGAATTTCCTCACTCACAAGAACACCAACAACATCATCAAATTTTAAGGTATTTGTACCAAAAATAGAGTTACTAACTGCCATTACCAAACCATTCCAGCTTTCACGCAAAGAAGATAATATCAAGAGAGCCCTAACTTCATCAAAATTTACCTTTAGAGAAGACAACTGATTGGTAATCATATTAAACTCATTTAAATGATTTGTCACAGATCCACCTTCAACCATCTTCAGATTAAATAGACTCTTCATGAGAAATACCTTATTTGAGGTTGAGGGTTTTCATACAATTTAGCCAGTGCTGCCATCAGTTTTGCAGTCATCATTGATTTGGTTTTATTTAAATGCTATGAATGATGCCAGGGATGACAAAATGGTTCCTAGTGCCTTTCTATCCAAAATATTCCAATCCTCATCACTCATTGTGCCTTTCTTGGTTGTTTCTTCCAATGGCCTCCATAAATCCTTCTGATAGAGATGATATTCCATCTGCCTCTTCCATAACTGATAGTTCTTCCCACTGAATTTTTCTACGTTTAATTTACCCTCATTCATCATTGCTCCCACTTAACCATGAGAATCCCACTCAATCGTGAGATTTTCATGCAGATGATAATCGAACACCACCAGCTCTGATACTACTTGTTAGGAGTTGCATGCAAAAAATATCAATTAAATGCAGAAATGAAAAACATAGAAATAATAATAGCAAAGAGACAATATTTAACATGGTTCGCCCGATCTTGGGCTACATCCACCAAATAGAGACTCTAATATTATCATCCATTAAATCAAAACTAATTACAACTAGCAATCCCTTGCAACTTAATACCGTTGCAAAATGCTATAAAATTCTCTAAGAAAATCTCTAACCCTTAGCCTTTTTATCAAGACTTATGTTGGTTAAAAAATTAGGGTTATAAAATTAGGGTTGCAACATGTGAACCAATAGAAAAATAACACCTGATGCCTTTATAAATAATAAGTCTTTTTGGCCTCACAGGGTGTTGTCCCTTGACCCCACCTTGTATTGTGACAAGGAACGCGCAAGGGGCGTTGCCCCTTGACCCTGCAAGGGGTGATGCCCCTTTACCTCACCTTGGGGGAACTTCCCCCAAACCCCTGTAAAAAATATGGGGGGAAACCACGCTGATAGAATTAGGGTAAATTAAAATTCTGAGTCTAATTAGGCTACATATAATAACAATATATATATATATATATATATATAATCTCTAGCTCTATCTCACCATCTATACATATCTCTGATCTCTCTCTCTCTCTCTCTCTCTCTCTCTCTCTTTATATATATATATATATCTCATCTCTCCCACTTCCTTTATATATCTCTCTATATCTTCCTCTCCTCTCTATCTACTCCTTTTCTATGTTTATCTCCCCCTCTCCCATGCTCCATCATTTTTTCCTCCTCTTTTTCTCTATCTTCATCTCTACCTCTATATTCATCTCTCCTCCTAATCTCTAGACATGCCTCCTCCTATCCATCCATCTCTCTCTCATTCTCCTTCTTTCTGTACCTCTATATCTATATCTCTTTTACTCTCTATATCTATCTCTCCCTATCACTTCTTTCATCTATACCTCTATCTCTATCTCTCTCTACTACTATATCTCTCCCTCTATCTATATATCACTTCCTATCTCTATCTTCATCTCTCTCCAACTATTTATTTTTCTCTTCCATATCTATATATTCCTCTCCCCTCTCTCTGTCTCTGTCTCTGTCTCTCTCATATCTCTCTCCTCTCCATTTTCCTCTCCCTATTCTTCATCTCTATCTTTGACTCCATCAATATCTTCATCTTATTATTTATCTCTATATCTATCTCTTTCACTCTTACCCCTCTATATGTACCTCTTTCTATCCCTATCTCAACCTCTATCTCATGCTCACCCATTGCAAACATAACATGGGCCTGTAGCTAATAAACCTTAATTATCTTCTAAATTCAAAGGTTTCATTTCAGTTGTGATTGATTCCTTAAGTGCATGAATAATTTATTTTAAGCTATCACCTCTCAATTAAGTCCTTTGTTGCACAAACAACATCATGGCCACAAATTGACCTCATGAACTACATGCCAATTGACATTCCACACCTCTTTAGCATACCCATGACACACCAAAGTGCAATTTCTATTTTATATTAGTTTATTAAAATAAGATTTGTAGTTAGTATTAATTGCATAAATATAATTATTCTAATATAATTTTAAAATAACAATGATTAAAAATTAGAACAAATATTTTTATTACAATTCAAAATTATAATAATTAAAATTTATTCTAATTTCTAATTATTGTAATTTTTAATCATTGTTATTTTAAAATTATATTAGAATAATAATATTTATGTAATATTAACTACAACTCTTATTTTAATAAATTAATATAAACTATCAATTGCACTTTGGTGTGCAATGGGTATGTCAAAGAGGTGTGGAAGGTCAATTGGGGAAAATTTGGCCTATTTTTTGGATAAATTTGTGTAGTGCATGAGGTCAATTTGTGGCCATGATGTTGTTTGTACAAAAAAGGACTTAATTGAGATGATATAGCTTAAAATAAACTATGCATCCATTTACAAGGATTCAATCATAATTGAAATGAAACCTTTGAATTGAGAAAATAATCAAGTTTTATTAGCAATAGGTTCATATTATCTTTTCAATAGGGTGATCAAAAGAGTGAGGATGAGATAGGGATAGAAAGAGGGATATATGGAGGGGGTAAGAGTGAGAGAGAGATTGGTAAAGAGATAGATATAGAGATAGAGAATAAGATGAAGATATGCATGGAGTCGAAGATAGAGATGGGGAACGGAGAGAAGGAGAGAGATATGAGAGAGACAGAGAGACAGGGGAGATGAATATATAGATATGAGAAAGAAAAATAAATAGTTGGAGAAAGATGGAGATATAGAAAGATAAAGATAGAGATGGGAAGTGATATGGAGAGAGAGGGAGAGATTTAGTGGTAGAGAGAGATAGAGATAGAGGGATAGATGAAAGAATTGATAGGGAGAGATCTAGATATAGAGAGGAAAATAGAGATGGATATAGAGTTCCAAAAAGAGGGAGAGTGAGAGAGATATGGATGGATAGAAGGAGGCATTTCCAGAGATTAGGAGGAGAGATGAAGATAGAGGTAGAGATGAAGATAGAGAAAAAGACGAGGGAAAAAAGATAGAGCAAGGGAGAGGGGTAGATAAAGATAGAAAGAGAGGAGATAGAGAGGGGAAGAGGGAGAGAGATAAATAAATGGACAAATAGAACTGGAGAGAGGGTGAGAGAAATGCATGATATTGATATATATATTGGAAGAGAAATAGAGAGATATATAGATATACAAGAAGAAAAAGAGAGAGGTAGAGATCTAAAGAGATAAATAGGGGGACAGGGAGGGAATGAGTGAGGGAGATATGGGGAGAGATAGAGATGAGGGTAAGATAAAGAGAGGGATGGCTCAAAGAGAGAGGGGGAAATTGATATAGATAGATAGATAGGGATAGAGAGAGAGAGAGAGAGAGAGAGAGAGAGAGAGAGAGAGAGAGAGAGAGAGAGAGAGAGAGAGAGAGAGAGAGGTATATGTATAGAAAGAGATAGATTGATGAGCCGAAAAGAGATGGATAGAAATATAGAAAAATATATATTATGAAAGAGATATGGAGAAAATGAGAGAGAGGTGGGGAAAGAGTGAGAGAAAGGATTTGATAAAGAAAAGTAATAGAGAGAGAAAGGTTTAGACTTTAGAGAGAGGGAGAGAGATAAAGAGGGTGAGAGAGAGAGAGAGAGAGAGAGAGAGAGAGAGAGAGAGATAAACATGGAGTATGTGTATATACATTAGAGAGAAGAAGTAGAGAAATATAGAAAGAGGGAGTGATGGGGAGATAGGGAGAGATAAGATAGAAAGAGGGGGATAAGAGATATATAAGGATATAAAGAGATGGATATAGGGATAGAAAGGATCTAGAGAGTAAATATAACTTTTAAAATATAGAGGGGGTGAGAAACAGGGAGAGATGGAAGGAGCGAAAAAGAGGGAGGGGAAGAAATAGAGAGAGATGAAGGAAGATGAGTGTATAATAGAGATAGGGAGGGAGAAAGAGGCTTGAGTGTGTGTTTGTGTTAGTGAGAGAGATATAGATATAAAGATAAGGAGGGAGTAAGACAAAATGTGTGTGAGTAAAAGATATATAGAGATAGATATAAAGAGTAAGAAAGATATTCAAAAAAATAGAAAGGGGGGGAGAGAGAGAGATGATATAGAAGTAGAGAGATATAAAATGAGAGAGAGAGAGAGAGAGAGAGAGAGAGAGAGAGAGAGAGAGAGAGAGAGAGAGAGAGGAAAGGAGATATAGATAAATGAGAGATATGAATATGGAGATAATAATCAAATTACATGCTACCATCAGCATAACTCCCCAAGGACATATGATATCCTTAAGTTATTGGCATGAAATGAGTAATCAAAAGTTAGTTACTCTTTCTTTCTCTCTCTCTAAACATTTAATTTAGGTGTTAAGTTGAAATTTATTTTATTATATAAATTAGAATAAAATTCAAATATAATTATTGTATAATAAATAAAATTTAAATAAGACAAAATGTATAAATTCTAATATCTTTTAATTATTATTTGTAATTCCATTAAAAAACACAAATAACTAGAATACTTAATAAAAAATCAACGGTTAAAACAAGAAGTGGAAAAATTAGAATAAATAAATATATAATAGAATATCTAATAAAAGAAGATATTATTAAAAGAAAATAGTAAGAAAAGAAATATTTTAATTCAAAATATAATTATTCTATCATTATTAAAATTGTAACAAGACAAATAATTATAAATTAAATTAAAATAGTTTTTAATTATTATAAAAAGACATAAATAATTAAAAAAAGTTCAAACTTAATGAAAAATTAACTCCTAATAAATGATATTAAAATTTATATATTTTATTTTTTATTATAAAAGATCTCTTTTTTTAAATTAATAAAATTTAAGCAATTAATTTTATAGTCTTCATTCTTCTCCCACATTTTAAACCATTGATTTCAATAAGTAGGTGGTTCACTTCATATAGGAAATGCTTCAACATAATAATTATAATATAATACAAATTTTATAGTGAATATATATTTTTCTTAAGAGTATAATCCTAATTTAATTTTAAAAATGATATAATTATAATTATAATAATTAAATTAATCTCAAATATAATTACTAATTTGTAGTATATATATTTTTTTTAATTGATAATGGGTCGTAGCCATATAATATATTTTATTAATTTAAAATGTTTCTACATGTTTGGTTCAATGTGGGCACCGATAGGAAAGAACCAAACTAAGAAAACCTCCGGTCTTTCCCAAGGATACAATCTTGGAAATTTACATCCTATCTCATGGGGGCTAAGTACATATCACAAGTCAGCCATTGGCTTATTACAATGAGAGATTACATTGATACATTACAACCGGTCCACCCATATTATGGATACACCATGTGGAAATTACATATATACAAGGTGACAACCCAACTATAATATAGTTGTAATTTATAATTTTTTGGAACAACATTTCCTATCCTTAAGGAGGCAAAGATTTGAGGAAGAGTGAACTAAAGAAGCTCTTTAACAACCAAAATATTATTCTTCCTCCATAAGCCTAAAACCCTGCAAAATCACTAAAAAGAATTTTTCTCCTACAAGTTGTTAATCTCATAACTTAGTATAGTTAGAGAGATCATATCCATAAACACCATAAGGTATATTCATCTCCTCAATATTGGAACAGAGAATAAAAGTCATCCTAACCGGTCTTCCAGATTTCAAACAACAATTGAGGATCTGAGTCATCTATAGTGCAATATAAACCCATAACTAAATTAAGTCCAAAGCCATTTTGTATAACAGTGGAAGCATGGATGAAACAAGGAACTTGTGTATATAATTGACCCTTAAATATGTTGATGGAATATATACTGAAGTATATAGATATATACAAAAACACTCCAAATTCTACATAAACAACTAGAAAACAGAATGCATATTACTAATTTGTAGTATTATATATATATTGATAATGGGTCATAGCCATATAATATATTTTATTAATTTAAAAGGTTTTTACATGTTCGGTTCAGTGTGGGCACTAGTTGGAAATAACCAAACTAAGAAAATCTTTGGTCTTGCCCAAGTATACAATCCTGGAAATTTACATCATATCCCATGGGGGCTAAGTACATATCACAAATCAACCATTGGCTGATTACAATGAGAGATTACATTGGTCCATTACAACCGGTCCACCCATATTGTGGATATGCCATGTGGAAATTACATATATACAAGGTGACAACCCAACTATAATATAGTTGCAATTTATAATTTTCTGGAACATTTCCTGTCTTTAAGGAGGCGGAGATTTGAGGAAGAGTGAATTGAAGAAGCTCTTTAACAACCAAAATTTTGTTCTTCCTCGGTAAGCCTAAAACCCTGCAAAATTACTAAAAAGAATTCTTCTTCTACAAGTTGTTAATCTCATAGTAGTATAGTTAGAGAGATCATATCCATAAACACCACAAGGTATATTCATATCCTTAGTATTGAAACGGAGAATAAAAGTCATCCTAACCGGTCTTCTAGATTTCAAACAACAATTGAGGATCCGAGTCATCTATAGTGCAATATAAACCCAGAACTAAGTTAAGTCCAAAGCCATTCTGTATAATAGTGGAAGCATGGATGAAACAAGGAGTGTGTATATAACTGTACCTTAAATATGTTGATGGAATACATATTGAAGTATGTAGCTATATACAAAAACACTCCAAATTCCACCTAAACAACCGAAAATAGAATGCATATGATAAGAGTGAGAAATAAAGTCTATGAGTTGTGATGAAAAGAAACACAGATCTTTCCTTGATTGTCAGATATACCACCATTATATATAATAGAAAATGCAAATCCCGATAAAGGGCCATGAAAGTCGTGGATCTATAAGAGATACAAGCCATGAGGATAAATCTAGAAGCACACCACAAAGAAATATTCATATATATATATATATATATATATATATATATATATATATATATATATATATATATATATATATATATATATATAGATATGAATATCAGGTCGCCATATCATAATGAGTAGAAATGCCATAATAGCACCAGAATGACAAAACATATTAAACATATATATATCTAAGACAAGTGTGCAAGAAAATGGAAAAATGCAAAATAAAAAAGTATCATTTATTTATATACACCTAAAAATGTCAAGACTATATATATATATATATATATATCAGTTGTTTATATGCACCTCTAGACCTATGCATCTACATTGAGCATATATATGTGTAAATATGTAGATGAAAGGTATATATGTACATTACTCAATAAATGTAATGAGAAGCAACTAGAATTGTAAAACTAACTATGAAAATACCCAAATTTGTGACCATTACAAAACGAAAAATAAAAGCTAAGAAAACATTACTGAGAGGGTAAGGCGGGAAAACATAGTAGATATACCAAAGAAAGAAACTAACCACCACTCCTTCAGGAAAAGTATCTTTGCTTTCCTTCTTTGGAGATTAATCTACAAGAACCAAGCCAGCTTAGCATAATAGAATCATATATATCGGCCATTAAAATAGAAACATCTTGTTAAACCACATAGCAAAAAGTACTTTAATGAGTTCTGTCTTCAGGATTTCGTCGGCTTAGGGGCTCATTACATAAGTTTGTCCTAAGTATCTACCTCCAAAAAATGAAGAAGATTGAGTTTATAAGTTCAAATTTAAATACCTATAAGCAACAAACTACAATATCTATCCAAAATGAGAAATTAACTCAAGCCCTAGGAGTCAGGGGAAGTGAATTTTCGCTTCTTTTGAGGCTTGCGCTCGCCACTTACTGCATTAGCAAAGGACTCTCCCTAGCTAAATGAGGAGGCATTTAGTAATCTCCTCCTCCTCAGACATTGCTTCAATTCCTTCCTCCTTCAAGTAATTAGTGAGCCATTTCTTGCGAGCCAATCGTTTAATATGCTATAGCCACAACAGGAAATTAAGATTGTGTTGCATGATTGGCTTGCTTGCAGCAAAGTCATCCTCATCTTCTACCTCCAAGATTGAAAATCTTGGCACAGGTTTTTTTTTCCACATAAACCTATCATAATGATTTGGCTTTGACATGATAAGTAGTATAATATTATATTATTTTTTGTCTTTATGTAATATTAATTATAATTAGTTTTAATAAAATAACTATTAATATCTATAAAAGTGAAAATATAATTTTTTTAAATAACTTAATGAAAAATATTAAAATTTATGACTAAAAGTTATTAAATTATTTTGTATCTTTTAGAATGATTTAAAAATTATAAATTTCAAAAAGTATTAAAAAATAGAATGATTTCAAAAAATAAATAATATATAATTATATAGGATACATATAATAATTAGGTTTTATTTTTTAATAGAAATATTTGTATTTAATTTTAATTTAATTTCATTTAAACTAAATGAAATCCTTATAATTGGTTTTACTATCTATATTTTGGAATAAAAAATAATTATTAAAATTAATATGTTTATTTAGAAAAAATATTTTATTTACAATATTATAAATGATAAAAAATAAAGAAAAAATTATTTAAAATAGACATTTCATTTTTTAAAATACAAAGAAATCCACAAAAAAACCTAAAAAATCTATCATCCCTAAAAATTTGCTCCTATAACACCAAATTTTTTAAACGAATCATAGTGTAGATAAATAATATTTACAATATCTTAAATTAAAAAATATAAATCTTAACTTTACAAAAACCAAGTATTTTTTTTAAGAAAAAATAATAATCACTTTTGATTGGTGCATATTAATTGAATAAAGCAACTTCCGGCAAGTACTAATATGAAGTTGCTTTTTAATTTAGATTTATTTCTTTTAAATCTAGATTTAAAATATTTTTTTTTGTATTTAATAAATAATAATAATAGAAAGTTTATTTTTAATTTAGATTTAGAAACTTTATATTATTATTATTATGACTAGATAATTTTTTATTATTATTTATTATGACTAGAAAATAAATAATTTAAAAATAATTTAAATGCTAAAATCTAAATTAAAAAGCAACTTTCTATTATTATTATTATTATTTTTAAAAATTAGTCATTAAAATTACTCGGATTAAAAAGATGGGTAGATGCATTGTAGTGTTATAGGTAATAAATCTTCAAGTAGAGGAGTTGTTTTAATAAGTCAATCAAACACTAAAATTATGACAAGCCAAAAAGTTTTCCTATTATTTCCTATAAGATAATATGAAAAATTTGATTTTATTCTACCAAATATTTTTTTTTTTTTACAACATTAGATATTTTGGCTATTGCAGATCTAAATCAATGGTAATCATTATTCACAAAACGAAATCTCTTCTTACAATATAATATTGAAAAATTAATTTCATTTTACATATAATAGATTATGAAGAATCATAAAGAGAGTATTGAGATGGCATTTAATTTGTTTCAATATATGTTTTACAAATGTGTTGTATAATTTATAATGGAATTAATCCCAACTACTACTTTAATTATGTCTATATTCCTTTATTCTCTCTTATAGTCACCAAAGCCTTCTCAATTTTTTATATGTGTGGGCATTTACTTCTACAGTTGTTCTCATTCTATTTTGCCTCCTTTCTCAATGTGAATAAGATAGTTTCAAATTTAAAATTGGTTGCAAAGTTTCCATAGGATTTTCCAACATTGGATGTAGACATAGAATTGAATGTAAATTAATGATTTTTATCTTACCCTCTTTTGTTGGTTATATAGGTGAACAAGGGGTATTTTTTTTGTGTAGTTTATGAAAAGAAACAAAAGCTTGTATTGTTGCAGCAACATAAGATCATGTAAAATAGTGGTATTTTTCTGTGTTTGGAATTTAACAACATCAACTCTATTTTGTATATTAGGTTTGGGTGGATTCACAATAGTGGTTCTCAATTTTATCCGCAAAGGAAAATTATGGCAGTGGGAAAAAAAATTTAGGGGGCTTGTATGAACTACATATGTTTGATCGAACTACCATGGAGGTTCAATTGAACCCTCTTATAGGTCATGGTTTGATCAAACACCAATTTAAAATTGGGTTCAAGTGAACCAAATAAAATACTATATTTTAAAGGGTTCGCTCGAACCTCCACTTCGAGCGAACCCCTATTGAACCAAATTTTTTAGTTGTCACTATATAAGTCTAAAATGACAATTAAGATTTCATTCTCAACTATCAGTCTGGCTCCACTAAGGTGGTTAGAGCGAACCCCCTGTGATTTTTTCACTAGCGGCTCCTGTCAACAGTCGTTAGTGTTCCTCAACCTTTTCAATTTAACCTAAATTGTTTCAGGAGCACAAAATTACCCTTTTTCTTGTTTAATTATGTTATGTTTTTGATATTATTTTATTTATTGTTTAATTTATTTAAAAAATAGAAAATAAAAGAGTTTTTTTTTTTCAAATAAATAATTGTATATAATTTAATATTTATTTTGAAAATTTTAGAAAAAAGTTAGAAAGCTTTTAGGAAAACTTAGATAACAAAAAAAAATAAGGAAAAAAACAATAGAATTTTTTTAGGGAAACTTAACTTACATTACCAGAGGACATATGGTATTGTAAGGAATCATCTGGTGTTCTAACACCATGTGTGACCCCTTAGGACCCCTAATGACACCAAGTGACCCCTTAGGACAACATTTGAACAATTAGGACTGTATATTATTGTAAGGGGTCATCTCAAGTTCTAACACCATGTTTGACCCCTTAGAACCCCATATGACCCCTAGTGCCACCACATGATCGCTTAGGACAACATATGAACCATTAGGACCACATGATGTTCTAATGGTTCAAATGTTGTCCTAAGGGGTCATGTGGTGTCTTAACACCATGTGTGACCCCTTAGGACCACATATGACCCCTAACGACACACATGACCCCTTAGGACCACATATGACCCCTAATGACATCACATGACCCCTTAGGACAACATATGAGCCATTAAGACATTATATGGTTCTATTGGTTCATATGTTGTTCTAAGGGGTTTAATTTGGTGTTGTTAGGGTCATATGAGGTCCTAAAGGGTCACACATAGTGTTAGGACACCACATGACCCCTTAGGACTACATATGAAGCATTAGAACCATATGATGTCCTAATGGTTAATATGATGTCGTAAGGGTTCATGTGGTGTCTTAACACCATGTGTGAACCCTTAGGATCTCATATGATCCCTAATAACACCACAAGGGCCCTTAGGACAACATATGAACCATTAGGACAATATGATATCCTAATCATTCATATGTTGTCCTAAGGGGTCTTGTGGTGTCCTAACACCATGTGTGACCCCTTAGGACCTCATATGATCCGTAACGACACCACATTCAACCCCTTAGGACAACATATGAACCATTAGGACCACATGATGTCCTAATGGTTCATATGTTGTCCTTAGGGGTCATGTGGTGTCCTAACACCATATGTGACCCCTTAGGACCTCATATGACCCCTAACAACACCACATGACTCCTAGGACAACATATAAACCATTAGGACCATATGATTTCCTAATGGTTCATATGTTGTCGTAAGGGGTCATGTGGTGTTTCCTAATTATAGCATCCCCTCACCAAATGATGTAGCAGCTATATCGGGAGGTGCTCGACATATACAGATGTCTTAGTATTTATCCAAGGACCCCTTACATGCATACCATTTCATTTCATTTCCAATCTAGATACCATTGGTTGAGGTCAGAGAGGAGATTCTTAGAGACATGGAGGCTCAAGGGTGATGCATCAGCTCATATGGTAGGTCATTCACAATATTCTCATCACTCCACACATGCTTCAAGTGACCTGCCTACAAATCACTCTATTTCTCCAGAGGATGAGATACGAGCTGATCAAGTCTATATCACACTAGAGGGATTGGATTCATTTGAGTAGCAACTACAAGAATTGAGCCAGACTAGTTTTATGGATATGCTAATAGGATTGGAGAGCTCATCGATGCCCACTCATCTCCATATCCCCTTACACTCCTCAACCATTCGCACTTCCAGAGATAGATATATGCAGATGCAGTTGATATGGTTGATATGATCGTAGCAAATGATCAGAGTATACCTCCTAATACATAAGTACATGTGCACATAATATTTGATAAATAAAAATATCTATATATATGCTTATATTTAATCTACAATTTCTATAATTTAACTAGTATCATTTATTGAACTAATCCTAAAATTTGTATGTAACAGATTCCTCATGTCACTCCTACCTTGAGCTTAGAGCGTGTGCATAGGCAAGATTCTTTTGATGTGACATTTGCTAGTGCACAAGTTAGTATAATGGATTTTGTACATGTCAACTGTATATTTTATGATCTATTTGATTTAATATCCATATGTATGTAAAAATATTTAATTTATTCTACTTTTATAGGGACCGATTGGACATCCATCGGACTAGGAATCTCACTTAGGGGGTCGCTCCATTCATAGCCGACATGATTCGGACTAATCTACCACTTTCTAGTATGTGCCCCTACAATACACATATCTTTATCTTTATATATACATGGACTTTCTTCTAGACATATTACATTGTTTACACTTGTTTATATAGACTTTATTAGACATGTGTTGGTTGTTTACCTTTATATATACATTTGTTATACTTTATGTGTTTGACATTTATATATTACATACATTCAAGTCCATTTACTTTATATATACATGCGTGTTTGACAAGACAACATAAATATGTATGTTTTAGGAGATTTACAATCATTGACATGTGTTTATATATAAAGAGAGAGAGAGAGAGAGAGAGAGAGAGAGAGAGAGAGAGAGAGAGAGAGAGAGAGAGAGAGAGAGAGAGAGAGAGAGAGAGAGAGAGAGAGAGAGAGAGAGAGAGAGAGAGAGAGAGAGAGATCATGTAGATCTTAGATGTTTACTTTGAATAAATCATGAACTTAGATATATCTGTAAGATTCTAAAGATGTTTATACATAGATTGTAACTTCAATTATTATGTTTATATAAAGATTAGATGTTTATAAATGTAGGCATACATTCACATATACACACAAAATAGAAATGTGTACATCTTAAATTTTTAATTATATATACATCTTAGATGTTTAAATATCTAGCTTAGAGAATACATCCTTGTTTTAACTTACATACATGTGTCCTAATTTAAATATCATATATATGTACACAAGTGCATTTAATTTACATATATAAATAATCCTAATTGTGCATTTCCTTAAGGCAAGTCCTAATTATACATCCTAATTTAATTAAAATATCATACAAATTCATTTAATTAAATGAATATATCCTAATTTACTTTACATACTATACATACTAGATTATTTAAATATCTTACATGTGCATGTGCATTTAAAATTAAGTATATAAATACATGTCCCCTTAAGACATTTTCAAATTTACATCCTAATTTACTTTACATGCGTGTATTGCTATTTAAATATCATGTGAATGTGAATTTAATTAAATATATAGATCCTAATTGTATGTATCCCCTTAAGATATTTTCAAATTTAAATGCATACATTTTACAATATTAATATTTTATGTAATGTAAATTTTAGTATTACATATTATATATTAATTTCATAAATAAAATTTAGAGAAAAATGTATAATTAGTATATGTATTTTTATATTACACAAATAAAATTATATAATATAATTATATTTATTATTGTGTAATATTTTATATATTATAATTATATTTAATAATAGTGAATGCAATAATCATCATATTATATTATATTTGGTTCATTTGAAATTCAAAACAATTATGTTTTTAACAATTTTATCACTATTATCCTTGGCCAGTGACCCATAATAAGAACTACTCTCCTTGTGAAAGGATTTGCACATTCGTAAATAATTTGGCTTGAATTTTACTTATTAGAATGGTATAACTTCTCCCTTGTTGGTAATTAATTTTTATTCATTTAATGTTTTCATTTTTAGAATCCCAACAAGATTGTTTTCCATTCTTCACTCCACGAGACCACTGCAGTAATCCCTACTCAATATCTACCATTTATTTCTCACATGAATAGGAAACATACCTCCTTCATTTGACTACATTTTTCTTTTATCAAGATTGCTAATTATGTAATTGTTAGATTTATATTGTTTGAGGTCTTGATATGAAATTAAATCTATTGGAATAGGGGTAAAGTGTGGTATTTCCACCGTATTTATGAATCATTAAGATATTAAGATTTAACATGCAATAGATTTCTAAGATCATGATGCAATATTGATGTAACAATTTTTTTTATCTCTTTTTTCATTTCAAACTTTAGACGTGTTAATAAATTGTTCTCCAAATGATTTCCTTATTAGATGGTGAATCCTATCAATAATAAGTATAATTGAACATAAGGATAGACTAAAAATAACTTTCACTATTAAATCGAGAATTTTGCATGTATAAGAATGCCAAAGGTATATTGATCTTTGTATTGCTTTTCAAAGAGTTTTGGAAGTCACTATTAAAGAATTAGTTTGTAAATGCAACATTAGCATATGAATCATTCGACATTATTTTAAAAGTGAAGAGGTTCAGGGTAATATGACCTTATACGTGTGTCATGCATATTATTTATATTTGTGACTATTATGTTCCCTAATTAGACTCAAGCCAAAATTATTGTTGAATATCGTTATGCATCTTCGCAATGTTCTTTTACTTATTACATCTAAAAAAATTGTTTCAAAATATTTTTTGAGGTAAGTTTTTCATTATCTAATTTATTTTTTTGGTCAATTGGTTAGGGTAATTTTTTCTATTAAACTACTTAGATATTATACTTCTTATTTTAAATTTAGATACTATGTAAATTCTTAGAACATTATATTTTAAAAATAGGCTAATTTGTGAGAAAATCGTATGCCACTATAATTATCTCCACTTTTTAAATATTTCTTTTTTCTTATGCATTACTTTTACTTTTAGTTAGAATTTTTTTCAAAAGTTATGATAGATTTTTACTATCTTTAACCTATCCTGACATATGAAATATTGCAATGCCAAATATAATATGTTTTGATATTCAATATTTTCTATTTGTTTAATTTTTATTTGAAGTTATTATTATAGTCTTTAATATTTTATGGTTTCTTTTTCTATTTAGAAATGGAAAATTTACCTAAACCTACAAATACTATTAATATATAAGTAGTAATAGGCGCTAGAATCTTCCGATGTAGTCATTTTTGTTGATCAATTGAACTAGATTTCTTAGTAGTATTCAACATTTTACGAATAACATTGCATTGAATTGCTTTGACATATTGCAACAAGAAAAACAACCTACTCAAGTATACATGGTGTAGAAGACTATGGTGTTCAGGTGATGGAAAAAACGCTAAATGAATTCGATGCAGCTAATTGCAAACTAGACGCATGTTCATGAGTAATATAGTCCAACCAATGATCCTTACAATAAAGTTAAGTTTAAAAGGTACACGAGTAACGAGTATTACTTACATTATACATTATGGCCTTTATAACCCATGCATAGTTGTTGCAATTGTTGCTTTACATAAGTACATTATTGCAACTTCATTTTTACACTTCACATTTGGTATTTAATTGTCTCGTGTTTCTTCTAGTATTACATGTCTTTTTTAATTTATCTCCAATAATCGGATAATAAATGTTTTTACAATTAATTATATTTACTACTAACAATCAAATTCTATGTCTTCTTTTTACGCATAGGTATAATATTATTATCATGCATTTTTGTAAGTTATTTTCAGATAGTCAACAATGCATATTTATAACTAATTAAATAATCTCAAATGTTATAGTTTTACATGTAACGTGTTGTTGATTTGTTTGTATACTTATCACATTTCATTTCATTATAATTGTTATTTTTCAATGCACCACGAATCAAATATTTATTTATCTATCAAATAGTTATTTGCTTATAATAGATTTTTATTATATTTTTGATTTAGAGGTTCTATTTTACTTCTATTTGGATCCTTTCCAGTGGATGCATAGTTGATTTAAAGCTAACACTTCTCCATTGCGACCTTTGCTTCATAAATAACATTATTTGCTAAATATCCTAACAATTGACCTCATGCATTACACATATGTATGCAAAACATAGACCTTTTTTTTTTCCCAAATTGACCTTGGACACCCATTCGGTGTACCCATTGCACACCAAGGTGCAATTGCTAGTATATTTTTTAATAATTGTAAAATATTTTGTTTTTTTATCTTAGTTTTGTGTAATTTGATATAGACAAAAATAAAATACAATATATATTATAATTTAAAAAAATATTATTATAAATAGATATTTATTTTATAAAATTATGTAAATTTATAAATATTTTAAAACTCAATTTTATTTATAAATATAAAGTATCTATTGTAAAAGATTTAAGGAATAGAAATAAAATAAAAAACTATTAGCTATCAAATAGCTTACTAAATTGAAAAATATATCTATTTATTCTTCTTTGTTCTTTATTGTAGATTTGTAGAAGGTAGAAATTAGCAACACAGAGAACTTGATAAATTATTGTTATATATTATGTTTTATAATAAAAGAAAATATACGAAATGCAACTCACACAAAACAAAACATGAAACAATTTCACATTACATTTATGAGAATCAAATGTTTTTCTCATTTGCAATCATTGTCCACCATTGTCACCTAATCTCAAACACTGTCACCCCACAATATGAAAATGGAACATTGATGTTATGTATCCTACAATGTGAAATTTCCATTTATTCACACTACATAAGAACACTGAAAACAAAATAAATCACATACAACTGCATACCAATGTCTAGATCTTGCTATTTGGATCTTGTTGCACATGATCATAATTGCCAAGTGAACATACTGATCAATCAGAGGATCTCCATAGTCAAAAGATCACGGCTGTTAGCTGCTTCCTACACAATATCACCATAGTCAAAAGATCACGGCTGTTAGCTGCTTCCTACACAATTGCCCTTCCAGCATGTAAAGTAGAAAACCAAAAATCTGAAGCACACATCACACTATTTGCAACAGAAACAAATACACAACTGAAAAAATGTCACCATACCTCATGATGCGGGACCCTTTCGTTGATGACTGACGAAAGATCGCTTATTAACCTCCAACCTCTGATGCCTCTGTCCTCCATTTTAACAACTCAGAGAGAACGCACTTCGAACTTAATGTCCGTGGTATTGACCCTGCTGAAAACGCCATACTTTTTTAGAGTCTCAACCGTTTCTCCCGTAGTAAGCAGGTCTACTTGGGTGTAAGAGAATTGGACATCGTACTTGGCATGAACACCCCTCACCGTCACCTCCACCGTTTCCACTGCCGATATCAGTCGTGTTGAACTGAAGATACTTATGGGATTCAGTCCAAAAAGCTGCAAGATAAGTATCGTTGTCTCCTTTAAAGACAACGTATTTGGACAACTTCACCACGGTGTCTCCAGCAAAAGCTGCGTATTGGGCAACCGCCTGGACTTCCATTTTCAAGCGAGAGCACTTAGAAACACAGAAACCAGATCAAGAAGATGTGTGATTTTCTTGTTGAATGGACAAACAATTTTGCTCCTTCCATGAACAAGCGACACTCTATATATAGTCCTCTCTGCCCCTTAGGCCTGCTTGAAGATTCGCTCGCACCAGCCAAAAAGCAAAACGATTTCAAACGAGTAGCCACCCATGAAGCTCATTCTCTGTCTCATTATCCGTCTTCGATACTGGGTAAGAGATAAGATCAGATCTCTATCACGCGGCCCACTAGTCATAACCCTAACCTTAATCCAATCCTAACCCTAGCAATAATTCTTAGTTCTAACTTTAAAACTCAATACTAATCATAACTCTAGTCCTAATTCTAATCCTGAACCCTTATCATAATCTTAATCTTAACTTTAAATTCTAACCCTAACTATGATGTAAATCCTAACCTTAACCTTAATTTTAAACCCTAACCCTAACAATGATCCTAATCTTAAGTCTAATCACAATCTAAATCTTAGCCCTGTTGATAATTTACATCCTAATCCTAACCATGATGTTAATCCCGAACCGAACCTTAACCCTAACCCTAAGCCTAAGCCTAATCATAATCCTACCCATAACCATAACCCTAAATCCTAATCAGAATTCTAACCTTAACCCTATTCCTAATGCTAGCTTAACCATAATCCTAAACCTTAATGCTAACAATAATCCTTAGCCCTAAACCTAAAACTTGACCTTAACCATAACCTTAAATCTAAACCATAACCTTAATCCTAATCATAACCGAAAACGTGTCCCTAACCCTATCCCCATCTATAACCCTGATCTTAACTGTAAACCTTAACCATAATCCTAATCCTAACCCTTACCCTACCCACAACCCTAACCTTAGCTTATTCAATGTCTTCCATGTTGACAGGCTTATTTTTTATCAATTTTATATCTCAAAGTCAAATAAGACTAGAGAAAAATATATCTCTGCATATTATATTATATTATATTATATATATATATATATATATATATATATATATATATATATATATATATATATATATTAATATATATATATTAATATATATAAACTAATTTATCTTAAATTACAGATCAAATTAAATGTTCCGTTGAAAATTGAATCGCGTTAAACTGCAGTTATGGATTGCTAACTCACGCTGGAGTTGATGGCATGATGGATGCTGTATAGATAATGCTGGTTGAATATGGTTATTATATTTATTGCATGCTCTGTATTGCGTGCTCAGGTACCGACAAATGATTAATTTTGGTGTAGAACTGAAGGCACGTTCTTTAATTTTTTCTTTTCAGTCATTTATGTTTTCGGTGGTCTACTACTGACAAATGGTTAATTTAATTCCAACCACTTCTCTGTCATTTATGTGTTTTCTTGTAACTGGCATCCATCGTTTATCTTTAAGATTTACGCATTTGGAGAAAGCTCCCGAACTGGTTGAGCAGAATATGAGTCAGCATACTCCTGAAGGGAAATTTATTATATTTATTGCAAGCTCGGGTGATGACAAATGATTAATTTTGGTGCAGAACTGAAGGCAGGTTGATTAATTTTCTCTTTCGGTCATTTATGTTTCTACCTACTCTTTTGCTTTTTGGTACTGAAAAATGGTTAATTTTTCTCCTACCACTTTTCGGTCATTTATGCGTTTTGTAAGCCTATATAAAGAAGAAAACTGTTTGTATTTTAAAGATTTTCCTATGTAAGCATTTGGAGAAAGCTCCCAAGCTAGATGAGCAGAATAGGATCAATGCTCTCAATGTGAGCCAAAAGGGAATATTATTAGGTTTATTAAGCGCTACCCAACCTTGTTACCCGATCCAGCCCTCTCAACCATCTACCATGAATCACAGTAACTTATCTAGGCTCCAATTCCCATCCGTAGATTACGAAGAACTAGAAAACTTTACAGGAATTCGAGATAATTGTACTAAAGATGGGATTCCGTGCCAGCATATTTTCCATAACGAGGGTAGTAACCCCAGTAATAAGACTCTTCAAGATCAGCTTAACTTCACCAATTGTCTACTCAGATTCCTTCAAGCCCGTACCACAAACATCCAAACTAGTCATACCCTGATATATCCATATCTGGAAAGGCTTATAGCAAACACCAGTAAAATTCCAGCTCTTGACTCAAGAATCTCTGCTTTAGAAGTTAAGCTTCAACCCCTTACTGAAATTGAGACAAAGCTTAATAAAATTCCAAGAATCTCTGCTTTAGAAGGTAAGCTTCAACACCTTCCTCAGATTGAGAGAAAGCTCGATAAAGTTCTTGGGAGAGTTGAATTCCTCATCAGTAAGCCAGAACCCTCCATTGCAATACCAGCAAAGCCAAACGACGATGGCGTGCCCATTGAACCCAAACCAGACAGGTATGTATACTCACCCAGTCCAGTTCGAAGAATCAATTGGACTAATCAAGACTGAGCGGTAAAGTCCGCGTAAACAAAACTCTAAGTATGTGTTGTGTAGGTAAAATAAATGTATCTACCTGTCAATGACCATGTGTTATAAATGGTTATACTGGTAGAAGTTTCAGTATCCATGGGTTGTCATGTACCTCTCTCTTTTCAGTCATTTAAATTTCCGTATTGAGCTGTCCACTCAATACGCGTTTTGTAATCCTGTATAACGAAGAAAACTCTTCGTATGGTTGCTTATTTTAGCTCATACTCTGAAGCTCTGTAATATCTTTGCAAGCCGAAAGGTTTAAGCCTCTGCAAAATAAAATTGGTTTGGGCCGTGCTATTTTGTTTCTCTCTTGTTTGCTAGTTTTATTGAATTTGATCTATATATATGGAATTTGATCTATAATTTAAATTCTTTACTCATACATATCTAACATATGTTGCATTAAGCTAACTGAAATATGTTCATTCACAACCCCTAACTCTATCAAGAAACTACATAGAAATTCAAACACCAAGCATACACATCTACCATAGTTGTTCTAGTTTCATCTTCTATTTGAAAGCACTTATAAATGTTTTTTTTTTTTAAACTATGTTATTGTGTTGTAAAAGGTATTTTTATTAATACTTTCAATCATTGCATTTACATTATCTAAGTTGGGGATTAAATTTGCTAATTAGAAGGAATAAAAATATTGAAACAAAATATTGAATATAGTAGTGATAGCAAAAGAAAATGAGGAATCTATCCGTAAAGTATAAATCCAACTATCCAAGATGCTATCATGTTGAATCATGTGGATTTCATGAGATGTGTTATTTTTTCTACATAGAAAAATATAATAACAACAAAAATTTAAAAAAATGAGAAAATATAAAAAATGTATACAAATATCAAAATTGATATCAAACTACTAATTTAAATAATATAAATAACAAGAGACGAAGAGAGCTCAAACATCTATTTGGGAAGAAAATACGATAAAAAACTATTGTAGGAGGCAAGAAAAATGGCTAACATCTATGCATATGTGCTATACGAGATGTGTCTAATACAATCAATGCTTATTCCTACTTGACTTGGTTAGCCTTATGCCCAAAAATATCTTTGGAGTGAGTTGTAGTAGGTTCTACTATCAACTATGATTTTGTTATGGCTTCTATAGTTAACCCTACCATCATCATTCCCCCTTTCAAGATAATGACTTGTCCTCAAGACATGAGAAATGAATTAATTCTTAAATAAATATTCTTTTAGATCTCCACATATTAAAGAAACATGTTATCCTATTATGTTTGTGCTTGTAGCAAATTATAGACTTATGCATTCACCTAAGTTAGAATATGCTCGACCTCTACATAATGGTACAAATATTAAATTGTTGACCCACATTCTATGCATTGCAAATGAGACCAATGGTATAGGTGAGCCATAAGCTCACTACTTCTCTTAATTATTTGTATTGGTCAAGAGCTTTACTTATTCTCATTAGTATTGGAGTTGTTGTATGTGAGCATGTATGGATTAAATATGTTCTCTTACCATTCCATCCATGTCATGTATATAACACTGTAATTTTTTGCCACTCATAGGATCATCTATTTTTAATCCACTCTAGTTGACCTTTAAGATTTGTGGTTAGATTTGTCTTTTGCAATATAAATTGGTATATGGTTGATATCACCTACTATATTCTTGAATGTTCTTATATTAGACTCTAGTAGTGTTTGAGACATTATACATTAATTTTCTTCCTTTCCCATTCTAGATTTGGTAAGTTTTGATGTAGGGTGAGTGTGCAAAGATGGGGCACCAAAAAGTAGCCATGCCACTTTTTGGTCTCTAATGAACATATAACACACTCATATTATGGTCTATTGAGCTTAAAATAAAAATACTTTGAGAATTTACTATTTTGACTTAGCCTATGAAATAAATCTATGGTCTTCAAGTCTCTTGGAGCATGGTTATGCTTTATAGTACCTCTTTTAAAACAAGTTGTCTACCAAAATACCTCCACTATTAGGATTAAGGTACCATTCACCTTGTAAAGCCTATGTCATATTCCATGATCCCAACATTATTTAAAGAAATTGTTTTTAAAGACTTAGGGTTTACTGTGAAAATAATTTGTAATAAATTTATCATTACTATTATTTTTAATGCATTAATAAGGGATGATGGGTTCCACTAGTAGTTGTAAAGGTGATTTATTGAATTTAATGTAATTTTTAATTTCTAAGTTTAGGTGCCCATGTTGATGGTAGGATAAGGTGACATTAACCTTGTAGTCTCGTGACATTCATGTATCTTCATGTTTCTTTGAAAGTTCTATTGAGGAAATGAGAGGAAAAATATCATATATTTGTATATATGATATATAAAAAAAGTGAATATGATGTTTTGCAAGGTTGCAACAAGATTTTAAACTAGAGTTTGGAGGGTTTTTTGGCATAGTTAGAGGAGAAAATCTTACAAATGCATTTCATGTGTATAGATTTTTAAATTTATGGGACTAGAAAATGATAAGGATAGAAGAACTTGAGACTATTGATTATCATTTTGTAATGGTCTGCATGGATCTATTGCTAGAGGACTTTCTCATGATTGGCCCAAGTTTATAAGGCTTTCTCTAGAAATTGTATGTTTTGGATTGAAGTCTTCACACCTAAAAAAATAATTCCCTAACATCCTTCAATATTCAAAGATGGAGTAACATGAGAGGGTTTTTCAAAATTTCTTACACCTATTCTAAACATTATTGTCCTGGTTTCACACAACTTGCAAGAATTAAATAGTAGAGCCAAGAAAAGAGAAAATAGATCATTGAGAGATAATTTAGATCCCTTTCATCACCTAAAATAACTCGCATTGATTTGATATTGCCACTTGTGGTGGTTACAAGGGAAAAAATAAAGGAATTATTTTAGCAGGTGGCAAACATATTCACTACAGGCCACTTCCAAGAATTTATTAAGTGAAAGAGGATATCTGCATACAATGGGATTAAATTCATTCTAGGCCACTTCTATGGATTCCTTGACAATTAAAGCTCAAGGTTTCAAGGAGGCTCAAATCACCAGGGTAGAAAGGAGTTTACCTCTTTCTTTTTCTTTTTTCTTTTTTTTTTTTCTTTTTTATGCTTTCCCCTTTTTCCTTTAAATTTATCTCATTTGTAGTCTCCTATGTAGGGCATCACAATGTGCATCTATTCTTGAATGTCATTATTTTGTTGCCACAACAAAAATATTAAGCGATCTCTTAGTGGAGAGATGAGTGATGATTTGGATGGAGATACAAGAGCATGGATGCGACTGTCCAGTATTTAAGGCTTTGTTTTGGCCCCACATGTGGGGTGACAAGTTTTTCTCCTCTTCGTTACTACTCTCTTAATATCCTCATTCACATCATTCGAGTTATTTTTCTAGGTTTAATATTTTTTATTCGAGTAAAATAGGTTTTACAGGAACCCAAAACTCAAACACAAGAATCAATCATAAGGACAAACCAAACGCCAAGCCACAACAGGCTAGTAGCAACATAAAAACACAAAATAGGGTCAAGCAACCTAGAAACTACATGATATTGTTCGACATTTGAATTGACTTAACATTCTTATCAATAAAATTCCTATTAATCTCAATTAAATCCTCCATAATATTGTCATTCACCTGCTTATCTTTGTTCTTGCTATGAGTGTGAGTTGATGGTCCCAGAGTAGCTTGAGTATCACCCTCCAGATTAGGCACTTTCTCCTTTCCTTTTCCATAGACTGAAATGGAAGGGAAAGCATGAAAAGTGGAGGGGGAAACATTGAGGGATTGAGCTTTTTCATTGAGTGTTCGAAGACCCTATGTGCTACTTGTCATGGTTTTCCTACTGACAACAATAACCACTCCCAGTTTCTCATTTATCTTTTCCATTTCCATCTTCAAGTTCATGATTTTCTCTTCATGGTCAATCTTCATCACTTTCACATCCATAAATAGCTTATTGCTGAGGTTTAGCAAGTTATCCACATTTTTTGAGGAGGAGGTGGTCATTGTTCTCTATCTAGAGGTTAGATCATAAATTCTGCATTTCAACCTTGAAATCTCTACAACTACCCATTTGAAGAAATTGTTGTATCCACCCATTTCTTCCTTGATCACTTTTTCCCCTTCCCCTGCATCCACCACCAAGGATCCCATGTACTTACCCACTGGGGTGCTCTTTTCAACTTCAATTGGGATTTCAATTCAGAAATCCATATCTTGCTATTCATCATCAAACCTTGGTGGGATAAAATTTTCTTCATAACCCTTATGTTTCTTCTTCTAGGTAGCCTTGTTGCCTTGAGTGGATGCTAAACACGGGGAACAAGATTTTATTTTCTCACCGAAAATAAAGCCCTTCTCAATTTTATTGCTTTGACCTAAGCAACACATGGGCACAGGTTCCTTGTTTTTCTTAGTAGAGAGCCTAAGGAGATAGGGATGAACTCCTAAAATGGAATATAGTTAGAGTCCTCCTTGTCCAAGAGTTCCTTGATGGTTTCATATCTCTTTCCCTTAACAGAGTGGTTGTTGGGCTTTTGCAAGTACACAGGTGGAAAGCATCTTTATTAGAGGATTTAGAATTTGTGGACTCATTAGTGTAATGCCAATGGAAAATTTGGGCATAATAGATGTTATTCTTTCTAGAGGTCAAGGGGTGCAGCTTAAGCTAGATAGATTTGTCATGCTCAATAATTAGAAGTATTAACCCCTCATAAATAATAGGCAAGCTCTGCTTTCTCAAAAGGGCATTGATAGTATTGCTCAAAGATGAAATTAGGCAGAAAGGCATAAAAATACACCTATCATTCTTGAAATGATTCAAAATAGTAAAATAATAAGTAAAAATTCTCTTATAGAGGCCATATAAGGTTATGTACTTACTCAGAAAAGGAATAAGACAATTTAAGGATATTTGGGATTTTGATACTCTTGATTGAGCTTCATGGGATAAGATAACATATCATCATGGACTAAACAGTAAGTATAAACAATTTTTTATTTTTGTTCAAGAATTAGTACCTCTTAAGTTGATTATGAAGCTCTATACTTCAAGAGATTGTTACCTTCTTAAAGATTGGAAATGGTTATCTTCTAGTCACTCCAACCACTTTCCTCTCAAGAAAATTTATATCCAATTACTTTCTAGTTGGCATACTACTCCTCATTTGAATCAAAAGTGAAAATGTAGATTTAGCTCCAAGTTTTGGATCAAAATGAGTGTTCAAGTATGAAAATCTAAAGCTAACTTTGATACCCAAGTGCTGGCATAGATTAAAATGTATTATGGTTCAACCAGGTAATTGTCCTTTTTGTTATGGTATTGAAATTTTGAAACATATATTTTGGGGTTGCTTACATGTTAAAAGACTATGGTTTGTTGTGTTTAAAGACTTCTCTACTATTTTTCATCGTGACTTGAATTGGAAAGAAGCTATTATTGGTTTTGGCATGCAAAATAATGTTATTGTTGATTCTATTCAGCAAATTGTTTTTAAATATATATGAAAAAAAGATGTACTGCTATGTTTTCTAACAATTATCATCATGTAATTGGTACTCTAAGGCTCTACTCTAACATATTTCTTCAGGTGGCCTTTCTTTTATCGTAGATCCAAACATTATGCGGGAAGAATGTCAAGCTTAAGCAACAACTATAACAGATTAAAAATCAAATTATGACATTTCTATTTGAGAGTAAGCTTAGTCCTTGTAGAGATGTTATGCATCTTATGTAATCAATGTTATTATTTTGTTGTCTTTGTGACTAGACTGCTGATGAATGAGCTAAGCTCATCAACTACTTTTGTAGCTTCAATTTTGTTAACTTTAATTGCTTTGTTCAATATATATATATAAAGTTTATATACAAATGGACATAAATGATAATTTTTATGTTGTGATATCTTAATCGTGCCTTTTTATAAGGGGAATCCCTGTGAAGGTAGGATATCATCACCTTGTGTTCCCTCGGGTTGGATGTTCGGTCTGTATCGAAGAGGAACTTAGTAGTATCACTATGTGGCACCGTCTACCCATCCCCTACGATGCACCTGCATGCAATTATATGTCTGTGTAAAATGCATCATATGCATAGGATGTGTAACATGTATTGTATGCATAAGATTCTAAGATGCACCGGCATGCAGTTATATGTATATGCAACATTTATTGATAGCTGACATAATCATTTTGTCATCATGCTCTGTATTGCATGCTCGGGTACCGACAAATGATTAATTTTGATGCAGAACTGAAGGCACCTGATTAATTTTTATTTCCGGTCATTTATGTTTTCTATACGTTTTGGTACTGACAAATGTAAATTTTTTCCTACTACTTTTCAGTCATTTATGTGTTTTGTTGAATTTGGCATCGCATTCAAACTATTGTCAATACGTTGAGCAGAATAGTATCAATGCTCTCAATATGAGTCAGCATAGTCGTTGAGGGAAATTTATTATATTTATTGATAGCTGATATAATCCTTTTTCCGTCATGCTCTGTATTGCATGCTCGGGTACCGACAAATGATTCATTTTGGTGCAGAACTGAAGACAGGTTGATTAATTTTCTCTTTTGGGTCATTTATGTTTCTGCTGAAAAGTGGGTAACTTTTCTCCAACTACTTTTCGGTCATTTAGTGTGTTTTGTAAGCCTATATAAAGAAGAAAACTGCTTGTATGTGGCATCAGTAGTTTATTTTTAAGATTTTCCTATGTAAGCATTTGGAGGAAGCTCCCAAACTTGATGAGCAGAATAGGATCAATGCTCTCAATGTGAGTCAGCGTACTCCTTAGAGGAATATTATTAGATTTATTCCAGCCTACCGAACAAGCTTGTGATTTTACTCCTCTCTGTGAAACTCTAAAATTCTCTTAAGGAGTACTCATAGTCTATCCCATTAGGTTGTCTCGTAGGTTATTCTTAGGTTTTTTTTTTTCTCTCTGTCATAAGTTATGAATTCCAGTCCCTTATCTAATCTCGAATTCCCATCCGTAGATTACGGAGAATTAGAAAACTTTGCAGGAATTCGAGATAACTGTAGTAAAAATGGGATTCCGTGCCAGCATATTTTTCATAACGAGGGTAGTAACCCGAGCAATAAGACTCTTCAAGATCAGCTTAACTACGCCAATTGTCTACTCAGATTCCTTCAGGCCCGTACCACAAACATCCAAACTAGTCATACCCTGATATATCCATATCTGGAAAGACTAATAGCACACAGCAATCAAATTCCAGCTCTTGAGTCAAGAATCTCTGCTTTAGATGATAAGCTTGAATCCCTTCCTGATATTGAGAAAAAGCTTGATAAAATTCCAGCTCTTAGGTCAAGAATCGCTGATTTAGAAGATAAGCTTCAACGCTTTCATGAGATTGAGAATAAGCTAGATAAAGTTCTTGGAAAACTTGAGCTCCTCATCAATAAGCCAGAACACCCAATGCCAACACCACCAAAGCCAAACGACGATGGCGTCCCCATTGAACCCAAACCAGATCGGTATGTACGCTCACCCAATCTAGTTGGAAGAATCAGTTGGACTACTGCAAACTGAGCGGTAAAGTCCGCGCAAACAAAACTCTAAGTATGTGTCGTGTGGGTAAAATAAATGTATCTACCTTTCAATGACCATGTGTTATAAATGGTTATACTGGTAGCCGTTATGTATTTCTTTTCAGTCATTTATGTTTCCGTATTGAGCTGTCCACTCAATACGCGTTTTGTAAGCCTGCATTAAGAAGAAAACTCTTCGTATGATTGTTTAGTTTAGCTCATACTCTGAAGCTCTGTAATTTATTTGCGAACCGAAAGGTTTAGCCTCTGCAAAATGAAATTGGTATGGGCTGTGCTATTTTTTTTCTCTCTGTGTTTAATAATTTTATTCAATTTGATCTATATATGTATTTGTTTTTTACTTGAAGACAGCTTGAATTGAAGTACCTTTTGCTAAATGGGATTTTAATTTATTTCATTCACATGTTGTTAACATCCATCCAATCTTCTCTTATAAATTTGGCGATATTCTAATTTGCTTCATGGGCTTCCCATCTTGCTATATCAAATCGCGTAACCAATCATGCTACCTTTCCTTCTAACAAGCCTTGTAAAATAAACAAAGGGAATGCAAGCCATTACATTACAGATCTGATGGATTTAATTCTCCCTCTATTATCTAAAATTCAAATCCTTTACTCATATGACTCTCCCATTTTCCTATGATAAGCGCTTTTGCAGGAATTCACGTGCCATTCTTCTTATTGCCTAAGATTGACTATGCAAACTCTAGAATCTGCATAGAATGTCGTGAATATTACAAAAAAACTTAGTGAAACGTCAAAAGGGCCTATAAAAGAAATTTTGACAACGTTCAAGGGACTACTTTGCATGTAGTTTAGTGGCTTATAGACCTAATTTGCATACTGCTCGAATACAAAACCTGTTCCAGTGACTTGCATGTAGTATATTTGTTCCAGTGACTCATATAGGAACCTGTAACTGGCTGTTCTCCATACCAAAAATGCATGGTATGAGATGTAGTATGTATGATGAAAGAATACCATGTAGTACATGGTGAAAGGTAAGAAAAGAAACATTTTTCCATGTTTAGGTGTTTTAGGACTATTTTTCCTAACCACGTCATCTGGCTTTCACATTTGCAAAAAGAAAAGTGAGTGGGTACTGTGGTGCGGAGAACAACATTGGCGGTTTCGTTTGGACACGGTCGAGGGCGTGTGGAAAGCTGCAAGAAAAGACCATTTTGAGTTATGTAATTGGCGAAATGATATGTTAGCTTGCCATTCTGGAAGAGGGTTAAAAAATAATGCTAGGGTTTAATCTGTGTGAAATGTAAGTATCTGAAAGAGGGTTTTTTTATTTTCGTGGAGGGTATATTAGCCTTTGTTAGTTTGAATGGAGGGTTTCTTATTTTCGTGGACGGCAAAACACGTGTTTTTCTTAAAAAGGAATCCATAAAGCAAAACCCTCACAAAACAAACAGTATTCTGTGTATAGTTAACCCCACAGTTAAACCGGGAAAGGTAGGAAAACTCGAATGAGGGTCTGCCATATGTTTGGAAATAAGGTTGTCAAATAGAAAAGACAACAGTATGCGTGTGTACAGAAAACCCTCTGTGTTTTTAAGTATGAATGCTAATCGGTTAAGGTAGGATGTGTAGAAAAGAAAGACAATTCCTATTGCAATTGGACTGGTTTTTGTTTGTTGTTTTTGATTAAGCAAAAACAGGTTTTATGGGGACTCGAAAGCCCTTACAAAGCTGGTAAAAAGTAAAGCATTAAAGTTTAGGACATCACAAAGATAAACACACAAAATTGGCTGCAACAGGAAAAACAATACAGACCAGCAGCCCAAGCAATAAGAGCAAAAAGCCAGCGAGAAGCTGGTAGAGACAACAACTAACATAAACTACTTAAAAACATTTAAGGCCTGAGAGGCCTCCTTTTCTAGCATCAGCATGGTCTTGACATCATCTTTAAGATCTAGAAGATCCTGTGGAAGAGAATCCACCATCATTTTAGCACTCTACTTAGTCCTCCTCGATGAGCAAGGAACAACCTTCGAGTTGGAAACTCCAGCATCCTTCTCCAGGTCAATAACATTCTTCTCATTGTGAATTTTCTCCAACATGGTAACCAAAGCATTCATGTTGGTAGCAAAAACCTTTATCATAGCAACACTGTTTTCCATAATTTTCTTTAGGGCTTCCTCAATCTATGCTACCTTCTTGCTGACCCCCTCAATCTTTTGGTCATATCTATTCTTTAAGAGCTCAATTGCCTCACCATTTTTCTTCAAACACTCTAACATCATCCTCTTTTCATCTGCAATCCAGGTAGCACTATCTGCCGTATTCTGAACAACTTTCCCTTTATACAGATTGGTGTCCTGGTTGTCTTTCTGAGTCAAACCCTCCTTCCCATCCATCTTAGTTATCATGGCTCTTTGTTTCAAGTGTAACTTTTTTATCTCATGAAAAGCCCGGCGGTGGAATCTATAAAGATCAACTGAACACTTCAAATAATAATTGCTAATCCTGCTCCGATTACATACCATCATTACAAGTTGAGGGGATATTTGTACCATTAATGCGATCAAATGATAATATCTCCCTAGCTTTCATAGGTAATAACCCTTCATTATACCATGACATGGGGACCTCTAAACTCACTCCAAAGTTCGCAAAGAAGTCCGCACACATATTAGCTTCCCTATAGGTATGAGAGATAATACACTCCTCCAAATCATCAATAATGTTAAGGGAATTAAAGATGATATTTTTGATTCCCCGTGAGGGCTTACACATCCTTTTGAGGCATTTAATAATATTTAGGGAATCTCCCTCAATCCAAACTTTATTAAATTTTAAGTTTTTGACACTCTTGAGGATTTCCAAAGCCCCCCTTGCTTCAACATTGTGACTAGTTTGAATGCCCAACGAACAAGCTATGGCCACCACACATAAACCATAAGAGTCCCTTATCACACTACCACAACCAGCTCTCCCAGGGTTCCCCTTCGCAGCACCATCGAAGTTGACTTTCATCCATCCCTCAAGAGGGTACCTCCCCACCACACCATCTCTAATTCTTGTCGCTTTATATTTGTTGATATCAACTTGAAGACCCCATCTCAAAGTAATAGCCTTATCCTCATCCCCAACATGTAACGAAGGGAGAGATTTGATCTTACTACCAATCAAATTCAAATTCTCTCTAATGGATCTGCATATTTTATCAAAGACAATATCAGCAGTGCAAGAGGGCTCTCTAAAAATTCAGTTGTTTCTTTCCTTCCAAACATGCCAAGACACAAAAGGAAAAATCAAAGACCAAAAGATTTTCAAGATTGGCTTAGAGGAAGGCCACTTCCATTGAACAAATAAATCATCCACCTTTTCAGGAAAGACCCACTCTATCTTCCAAATGGAAATGATTTTGCTCCAAATGTCAACAGAGAAAGGGCAATGCAAAACAAGGTGAGAAACATATTCAACATCATTATGACATAGGAAGCATCTATTCGAGATTTAGAAGCCTTTTCTTCATGAGATTATCAATGGTGAGGATTTTGTTCTGGAGAAGCGGCCATAAAAATATTAACTTTAGGAACAAGATTCTTAATCCAAGCCTTGGCCCACACAGGGGGATGAGGGAGGGTGGGACTCAATAACTTAATAGCAGAGGAAATAGAATAAGAGCCATCTAGGGACTGCTTCCAGAAGAAAAGGTCTTCAATGGCCAGGTTCACAAAAAGAGCATCAAGGCTTTTTGCAAGGGGGAAAAAAACATCAATATCAACCAACTTGACCCAAGAGGACTGTTTACCAATACTTAGAGACCAGTGATCCAAACCTTGCCTTGCAAATATTGATAAAAGGCCCAAAATTTTTAAAAGAACAAAGGGGTTTATCAAAAATCCAAGCATCTTCCCAAAATCTGATTTTAGTTCCGTTACCTAAAACCCACCTGGCACCAACTTCAGCCAAACACAAAGTTGCCTTCAGGATACTGTTCCAAATAAAAGAGTCATTTGGAATTTCATTAGAGTGAAAGAAGGAGGCTAAATAGGTGTTACCTTGCAAATACTTGCTAAACCAAATAGAGTTCCAATCCTTTCTATCACCAAAAGTCCTCCAAACTTGTTTTGCAAGCAGAGCATTATTAAAGTCTTTAATAGACCTTAGGCCAAGACGCCCAAGATTTTTTGGATTGCAAACCTTCTCCAAAGAAACCAATGGCAACCTTTTCTTCTCTTCAACCCCAGACCATAAAAACCTCTTCTGAATTTTTTCAATGGCATCACCAAATTTACCTGGAATCTTGAATAAGCTTAAGGCATAAACATGAAGATTCTGAAGAGATGCTTTGAGGAGTTGCAATTTACCAACTCGACTAAGTAAAGATCCTTTCCACCCAACAAGTTTATTGTTAAACATGTCTACAAGAGAGCTCCAAAAAGAGTCGAGAGGGGAGGTGCCCAAAGGAAGCCCCAAATAGATAGATGGGAAAGGCTCAATAGCACAACCAATAATGTTAGTAATTTTCCTCTGTCTACCTGGAGGGGTATTAATGAAAAATTGATAGTTGTCTTATTCCAATTTATCAGCTGACCCAAAGTATTAGAATAAAGTTGTAAAGCTCTTTTGAAGGGCTTAAATTCATGAACTCAAGCAACACCAAGAAGGATACTGTCATCCACAAATTGTTGATGATAAAAAACAAGATTAGAAGACGAAGGCCTAACACCTTTAATAGCTCTAGAAGAAAACAACTTTTGCAAGTGTTTGTTTAGACTTTTAGCCATAAAAGTGAATAAAATAGGGGAGATAGGATCTCCCTATCTTAAACCCTTGGATGGTTTAAAAAAGGAGGAAGGAGATCCATTAATAACAATGGACAGGGAGGCAGTAGAGATAAGCTGGAAAATGATGTTAGTAACTTTACCATCAAATCCCAAGGCTTGCAAATTCCTTTGCAGAAAAAACTAGTCCACTTTGTCATAGGCTTTAGCCAAATCAAGTTTAATCTTTCTTAGAGGCTTGAAGCGAATGAATATTCTCATGGACCAAGATGATAGAATCCAAGATTTGCCTCCTGGGTACAAATCCATTCTGATGCGAGGATATGATGGAAGGTAGCACTGCCAACAATCTGGATGTAACAACTTTAGAGATAATTTTATATAATGAGTTGTAGAGTCTAATAGGTCTAAACCTATCCATAGAGTCTGCACTAGGCCTTTTAGGAATAAGAACTAGGAAGGTAGAGTTAACCTCTTCAAGTAGGGACTTGGATCCAAAAAATTCCTTCACAGCATGAACAATATCCTTACCAACAATATGCCAAAAATGTTGGAAGAAGAACATGGGGAACCCATCAGGTCCGAGGGCTTTATCCCCCTGGAAAGAAAAAATGACTCTCATAACTTCGTCATTAGAAGAGATGACACATATACTTTTGTTATGATCAGGTCCAATAACCTTAGGAATATTCTCTAGCAAAGACTCTTGATTGTTCAGACAAAGATTTGGATCACCAGTCAAAAGACTAGAGAAAAAATGAACCGCCTCCTTAGCAATATCCTCATCTCTATTGATAGTTGTACCATCAACCACTAGCTTAGTGATCTGGTTAGCATATTTATGTTTCACATAGGACATATGAAAGTATTTGGTGTTTTTGTCTCCAGAAGACAACCACAACGCCCTAGACCTTTGTCTCCAAAAATCTTCTTCATTGGCTATAATCCTATGATATCAGGCAAGGATCTCATTCTCTTCATCTTTTGTAACATATTTATAACCTTCTTTCTGAATAAGATCTTGAAGTTGTTTCACCTCCATCTTTAAAGCATTCTTCATGACAAAGATATCTCCAAAAACTTCCTTATTCCAAACCTTGACCCTTTCCTTCACATACCTAAGTTTTTAAATAGTCTTAAACATCGTTGATCCTTCCACTGAGATACTCCACCACTGTCCAACATTCTGTTCTAGAGAAGGGTCGGATAGCCACATTTTTTTTAATCTAAAAGGAAAACTTCTCCTTTTTGAAAAGGAATTAGCAATAAAAGAAATGGGAAAGTGACCTGAGCTAATTCTATTGATGACAGACAAAGAACAATGATATTTAGATAACCAATCATTAGTGATTAAAGATCTGTCTAGTCTAACCTGAATCAAATTCTCGTCATCCCTTCTATTAGTCTAGGTGAAAGAGGCCTGACTCAACTCCACGTCTGAAAGAGACATGTTAATGAAGTCCATAAGATCAGTTCTGATATCCACGTGAACTTGAGACCCTCAAAATTTTTTGGAATCATAGATAGGAGTGTTAAAATCTCCCATGACCAACCAAGTGTCCTGATCAAAAGATTTTCTTTTGACCTCGACACTCTTCTAGAATTTGAACCTTACAACTTTGGTATTTGGAACATAAATATTGGATAGCACCCAAATGAAATCATCCCTTATGTGTCTTAGTCTAATACATATCAAATTACTATCAGCCACAATCAACTTACCTTCAATAACTTTCTTATTCCAAAAGATAGCAACACCACCTGAGGCACCATCAGAGCTACTATCAACTACACCCCCAAAGCTGAAAATGCTAATTTTTTCAACTTTATCTTTACTCATTTTAGTTTCTTGAATTAGAACGACATCTGGTTTATGGTCTCTAACCAGATTCCAGAGGATATCCTGTTTGTGGGATCCATTAAGGCCCTGAATGTTCCAAGAAATTATCTTCATTTTGGAAGAGGAGAGCAGGTCTCCAAAATGGTTCATTGACTTCCATAAGCAATGTTTAGCTTGCTTTCAAATTCTTTGTGCCATCTAGCAGATTTTATTCCTAGAGGGGACTTCGAGTTGCCAACATCAGCCTTATCCCTATTTCTAGTATGCATTCCAATAGCATTACTAGTCCTCTTACTTTTCTTTTTCCCAACCATCATAAATGATTCCTCACCCTCCTCTTAGACTCATTCTTATTACAATCTAGATTTTGGCTCTTCTAATGGCTGGAGATCGGAGTAACAATATTATCTTTTGGAGTATTTGAATCCCCCTATTTAAATAAATCTTAAGATCGCTGGCACTCCATCCCTATAGGGCTTTTTGGGTCATCACTCTTCTCAAAGATAGTTTCTGGCACTTCAGAGTAACTGCTACCATTATTCTCACCACTGATATCCTTAATAGGCATCTCCTCATTAACTACCAACTCATCGATTTCTCCTTCTTCCAAAGACTTCTTCTCAAGAGCCTTTGAATCCGAGATAGGACATACACTCAAGCCATTCTGAGGAGCCATATTAGTAGATTTTCCTTCTATTTTCTCCTAATCCCCAAAGATAGGAGCCTCAAGGACCTGCAGACAAGGGCTTTCAGAGCTAACAATATCCTTGATAGGTTTTTCTTTCCAAACCTCCTTTTGGGCCCCCTTGTTTTTAGAGAGATTCTTAGGGTTACTGGGACATCCTTTTGCCCAATGACCAAGTTTTTTGCAATGAAAGCACACAAAAGGAAATGATTCATACTCTATTGGTTGTTCCCATTTCCCCAGTTTAGAGAAAATATCAATTGATGATGGGAGATCAGAATTTTGCCTTACATTCACACAAATTCTAGCATAAACCAACCTCTTCCTGGTTGCTGTCATCGGGGCCATAGAAAGAAGCTCCCCAAAGGAACCAACAATACCCTTAAAAACATCCTCAGACCAAAATTCCAAGGGTAACCTAGGCAGACGCACCCAAACAGGGCTCGACTCAAAGAAGGAAGAATCCTTTAACTTCAATCTAGGAGACCATTTCCTCAGGGTTAAAGAAGTTTTACCTAGAATCCAAGGTCATCCACAAAGAACACTTTCCAAATCTTCCATACAGGAGAATTTGAAAGCAAAAAACCCGTTTCGCATCACGGATATTTCCACTTGACCCTTCAAGTGCCAATTTTCTTGGCAAAAACCCTCACTATCTAAATATTAGGTCTTGGTCCAACAAATTTACCCACTATAGTGAATGCCATTAAAGAGATATTGTGTTCAATCACAACATACAGGATCGAAATGCAAACTTTCCCATCGACTTGTTAGAAATGTCAGAAACCTTAGGGAAAGCAAATTTACCTGTTGGTTTTGTACCACATAAGTCAGACCAGGATTTTAGGGGGCCTTGAAAGATGGCATTTTGCTCTAGCTCCACTCCCCCTTTTGAGATTCCCTCTCGATTAGAGGTTTCAACACGTGAAGCCTTGTTATCTCCTAGGTCAAAAGGAGGATCCACAACTTGTGGGCCCCCATCCTTGTTACACTCCCCATCATCATTCCCTTCCTCAGATCTATCTGAGTCATGAGAACTATGCAAAATAGGGCTAGAGATTGTAGACTGAAAACCAGCACCAGAGTTCCCACCCAGCAAGTTCCCGCCCGACATGATTATTTGTTTGTTTTTAATGTAGATTTTATATATAAAATAGTCAAAGATTGCATATACAATTTATTTGAACTGTAGAGGATTTTCAATAGATGAAGACACATGGTGGACTTGAATGCTAGGCCTTCCTGCATTAATGATAGACTTGGTTGTGTTCATGCTTGTGGTGGGCAAGTTGAAGTGAGTGAAATGGCCATTAAATCCTGTTGGTGTAAATAATTATTCATGTTGGATATTATTACACCTTACTAAAGTTTACTTAGGTACATGCACAACATTGTAGTTTGCATATGAGACACTTGGGTTTTTGTGCAACATTGGAATAATGTGTGTAGGATAATTTCCACCTTTTATGGTGTGATCTTGTTACTACTTTATCATATCCACTTATTGTGGAGTGATAATTCCACCTTCATTGGGTGATCCACCTCATGTAGAATATATTATTGTTTCTCCTACCTACCACACCTATTTCCTACCTACCCTTGTTTCTTGTTGAGCTACATGTCATGTTTGTGTGCTCACATATCCATATAGCCTTGCCTATATAAGCATAATTGTATTCATTGTATGTAACAATTGATTGATGATCTAGTTGATCAGTATTTTTATCTTGATAGAATACAGTTTATTTTTATCATCTATTTTATTCTCTCTTATTTATGTTTTCCATTGCCTCTAGATCTTGGCAAAATATCACATGGTACCAAAGCCATTAGAGTGTCATTGGTTTTCCAATTGAGAGAAATTTGATATTATTTGGGGTTGTGTATTTTGGAGATTTCTATTGAAAGTTATTATTGAAGCTTGATGGGTCAAATCTAAGGTAACCGTTGGATTGAGAAGGTCCAAGAAAGTCAAGTTTGCCTTTTGTTTCATCTAAATCGGACTTCGGAGGCCAAATCTAGAGACATTTGAAGTTTGAAGCTAGGGCGGAAATTTTCTAGAAATTATAATTTTGTAGGCAATTTTTAAATAGTGATATCTCACTCATCCGAACTCCTTTTTTCGAGCAAGTTTTTTTGTTTTGGGGTAGAATTTCATGATCTATACAGTGGTGTAGGATTTGTGGGCTCATATGAACTCCTTTTTAGTTGTCATTTTTTGAAAGTGCATAATTTTTTCATCTACTTTCATAATCTGCCATTAGTTTGCAATGATTTTGAGTAGAAATTGTACTTTCAATATTTGGTCATTTTTGGCCTATTTGGTACTTGTATTTTTCTTGGATCTTAGTTTAGATCAGTTGCAGTATTTGTTGGAGTCTCTTATAGCCTATTTGAGCCAGTTGTAAGATTGAAATAAGAAGTCCATCTTTCCTTGTTTTGCAAGTGGCCCATTGTATACGCACTAAGTATAAAGTGCCAAATCACCATTTTTTTTTGGGGGGGGGGTTTCTTTATTGATTATTTTGGGGGGGTGTCTTGTATGATTATTCCTCTCTCTATCTTGTGTTTTTTTATTTTTGTGCTATGGGTTCTCCTAAATTTCCACTTTTAACTCCTCATAATTATGCATCATGGAAGATTAAGTATTGGAGTAAACTAATGGAAAAAGGACTCATTCATTATGTAAATGGAACTATTACAGCACCACCTAATCCTAAGGTTGATCCTAATGCTCAAATTGAATGGCTCACTAAGAATTCTATGGCACTTGGAACTCTTAGAAAGTATGTATCAGATGACCTCATTTTTTACATTGATAAGTGTACTACAATTAAAGAGGCTTGGAATATTTATGAGAAGTTGTATGGTCAAGTTGATGAGATTAAGGGCTACAAGCTTGATAGTGAACTCACAACTTTGGATCCCAAAGATTTTGATACAATCCAAGATTATGTCATAAAAGAAATTGAGCTAAGAGAAAAGCTAAAGAATTGTGGAACTGATAAAAAGGATGCTCAAATGGTTTATAACTTGTTGGACAAGCTTCCTTTAGAGTATGCAGCCTTTGTATCTAGCTTTCACACTCATAAGTTAGCTTAGGGTTACTCTTACACCTCTCCTTCATTTGATTCAATCACAAAGATGTTGATACTTGAGCAATGTAAGTTGACCAAGATGGGGATTCCCAAATCTTCAAAGTCACAAGCTTTGGTGGCTAACAAAGGGAATCAAAGCAATCAAGGAAAAGGCAACAACCAAAAGCAACCAATGTAAAAACCACAATAAGATGGAGCACAATCATCCTCTCCACAACAAGGTGATTCACCATTCTCACCTAAGAGGAAATTATATAAGGACAATTTTTTTTGTGCATATTGCAAGAAGTCGGGACATGATGAACAACATTGTTACAAGAAGGATATTGATGAGTTGAAGAATCTTCTTGAGAAGAAAAAAATCAACATACCTTCTAGAATGTCTACATCAGCTTCTTCCAAGGAAAGGGATAAAGGAAAGGATCACTCTTTTGGGATAGATAAAGGAAAGGGAAAAGATCTTTTTTCTACTACAAGTCATGATTTAGGGAGATGGCTTCTAGATTAAGGGGCTTCTCATCATATGGCATCTTCGCAGTCTATGTTCTCTTCATTTGAGCCTTGCACCATGCCACATATTTTGATGGGCAATCATACATACATGGATGTGATTGGGAAAGGATCTATTGCCATTGAGGATAACTCCTTAAATGATGTGTTGTGTGTACCCCACTTGACAAACAATCTTCTTTCCATCTATCAAATCATACATGGGGCAAGTAGAAAAACCGTGGAGTTCACACCTGATTCAATTATCATTAGAGACTTGCAGACTAGAGCTATCATTGCGACTGGGATGGTTGATCATACATATCGGTTGTACTCCTTTTCACATTTTGGTCCTATTGATGAGGTTGATTCTTCCTATGTTTGATGATTCAGATTTTAAGGAGAACTTTGGGTCCTTGAACTTGGGTGTTCTCACATGTGACCCCATTCTTGAGCCTTTCATTTCATCTCCTCCTCTTGATATCACATCACCTATTGCACCTGATGATGCAGTTAGTGCGACAATTTTGCCTTCTTGTGATTCAGTGCAATAGGATATTCCTTGTCTTCTAGCTTTCGCTCATTGGGATGACTACTTGACAAACATTGCAGGTTTGTTTGTGGAGTCCTACATTGCAGATTTGGGAGACATCATTGATGACATTCATCTTCTCTTTGGTGAAGATGATCCTTCTTCATTCATTACAAGGGAACACTCTGATCCTCTTGTGCATTCTCTACATAATCATTCTTTCGAGGTTGACATGATTGTGGATACGTTTGTACAATAGTTGGAGGAGGTCTCTTTATTCTTTGAGGAGACATGTGAGTATTTGGATATTGTTCTACATTCATCTCCACTAGATCTTGGAGTGCCTTTTTCAGCAGTGTGGAGCACTTTACCACCTTTAGAGGGGGTAGTACCTTTCAACATCGACATAGGGACACTTGAGCAGTTTTCAGAGACTTCATTCATCATGAGTTCTTTTCCTACATCTTCCCTTCATGATTGGGGAGACTTTATGGATACACCTTTGGTTTTGTTTCTTCCTAAGGGGAGGAACGTTGTTCGACATTCGTGGAGCAGTTTCTTCACACATCATCGAGCTTCTATCATTGGTGTTGATTCTACATTGGGGGGGGCGCTTCCTAGCTCCTCTTCTTCTCTCATATCAGGGGGACCTTTTCCTCACATGGGGTTTTGTTCCTCACATGTACTTATATGAGAGTTCTCTTGTATAGCTTTCATCTCTCTTTTGGGGGAGGGTTTTTTCCCATTGGGTTTTTCTCTCTTTTCCCACCTTGTGAGAGATTTCATTGCATTGGTTTGATTTTATTTGTAGTTGTACATGGGTATCTAACATGTCCTTGTAGTCGGGACCCATCTTGCATTGCTTAGTTGCATTGTAGACTTAAGTGCATTCCCCTAAGTTGCACTTAAGGGGGGGGTGTTGGTGTAAATAATTATTCATGTTGGATATTATTACACCTTACTTAAGTTTACTTAGGTACATGCACAACATTGTAGTTTGCATATGAGACACTTGGGTGTTTGTGCCACATTGGGATAATGTGTGTTGGAGAATTTCCACATTTTATGGTGTGTTCTTGTTACTACTTTATCATATCCACTTATTGTGGAATGATAATTCCACCTTCAGTGGGTGATCCACCTCATGTGAAATATTTTATTGTTTCTCCTACCTACCACACCTATTTCCTACCTACCCTTGTTTCTTATTGAGCCACATGTCATGTTTGTGTACTCACATATTCATATAGCCTTGCCTATATAAGAAGGCTCATATTCATTGTATGTAACAATTGATTAATGATCCAGTTTATCTGTATTTTCATCTTGATAGAATACATTTTATTCCTATCATCTATTTTGTTCTCTCTTATTATGCTTTCCATTGCCTCTAGATCTTGGCAAAATCTCACAAATCCCATGCAATTCATACATGCAACATACATGAAATAGCCATGAAATCCCATGCAGAGGCATACACTATGAGAAGAAGTATGTCAGTTAGATCAAGTGGCAAAAGGGTGGCAGACACCATTTTTGATGGGCGTTGGCTATTCTGTAGATAGTTTTTGATTGGATGACACGATTACTGGTTAGTGGTTCTATTCTTGATAGATAATGACATTTGTTTGAAAATACAAAATCAAAATATGAAAATGAATTTTTAAGCAATTTTTCAGTGGCCCAATCCTCTTTATCTACCTTCTTAATGATGAAAAAATATAAAAATTTGTTGGAAAGCAAATATGTTATGCAGATTTGTGTAATTAGCAGTTGTGTTGTGTTCTATGGAAATTAGTCATTGCTAGGTTTAATGGGTTAAAAATAATTGAAGGAAATATGTATTTTATTTGTGTCTCATTATTGTTGTGGCTAGGAATAAATTTTGAATAAAATAATAATATATAGTAATCATTTATGTTGTTATGTCAGGGTTTTGCATGTATGTATGTAAAATACAATAAAATATATATTTTGATGTTTGAATAGACAATAAGACATCATATTTATAAATCTTATAAATACTTGATATAATCACAAAAGTCTCTATCATAATATATAAAATAACAATTTTTTTAAATTAAATAATTTGATTTTGAAAGAACCATAAATCCTATACATTAAAATCTAAATACAATAAATATTAACAAGACAAAAACAAAACATCTACAATTTTGAGAAATTGGAATTCCTAGAATTCAAAGAAGTGTCCAATTCCTAAAGCGGTTAATGGTGTTTACGGAGGAAGACTATATTGGATACAATATTATTGGTGATAATGTTAGTCAACAAGAGGATTGGGTGCTCCTCTACAAGTATATGGAAGATTCAAATGCCACCAATGAAGAGATTTTGAGTTTGAGCGTGAAGGAAGGGGACTTGTAATGGGAGGCTACAGATAATTCTTTTGTAGAGACGACACACATCCCCCTTGGTTCGAGCTCTGGACAAGCCGATCCCTCCACTTCTGATGCTGTAGAGGATTAAGGACAAAGGAGCTTGACCTTATTTTACTCTGATCTCGACATCTTTAATTTTATTTTGATATACGAAGATTTAGATACATAGTCTACTTGGTTTTTGAGTAGGGTTTGAAATACTTTTATGAAGATAACTCTTTTTTTTTGGCACTGATACTTTCTGGTTTGTTGTAAGAATCTGTAGTGGATACAAATCTTTGGATTTGGGTTGATAGCATTGGATTTTTGGGTTTTGGTCTTTGTTTTCAAACTTGAGAGCTTATTTTTGTTCAAATCTCTCTGTTACTTCTCATGTTTATTTCCTTTTATTCTAATATATTTTGGCTTTAGCCTCTTACCAAGACAAAAAAACAAAAACAAAATACCCACAAAATACTCACAAAATACTGTTGCAGCTAAGCTGATGAACAAAACACAAAAAAAAAAAACCAAAATGATGTCATACTTTGCCCTAGACATCCTCACCCCCCTTAACTCTAATTGAAAGTTATATAAGATTGTATCAAAATAAAAATATTAACTTCGGTTAAGATCTAGCAAATTTAAGAATTACAACATAAATTAAAAAATAGAAAATCTAATTCTAGATTATTTTTAAATCTCCAAATCTGAATTTAAACTCTAAAACTCTATTAAATGATCTTGAAAATCGGAATCACGGGTTCTTGAATCGATCTATAATAGTGCAAGTTATAGAAGAATGATTAAGGATAAATAATTTCGAACAAAATATGTTGGCACACTTTAAATAGTCTAAATCAATAAAATATTTTAAACAATAGTGTTAATAAAATATTTTAAACAATAGTGTTAGTCTCATTTAGATTTTCATAATATTTTTTCAAATCAGAATTATTTGAAAATTTATAAAAAATATTAAACTTATTTTCATGTATAAATGAGTTAGTATTTCAATAGAATAAAAAATAAAAAATAATTTACAAAAGTTCAATGTAATTATAAATTCTTACAATTTGTAAATTATTTGATCTCCTTCATAACATAATATAGAAAAATAAAACACAAGAAACTTTTACTCTTCCATCATTTAACTGGATCACTTTGTATTTTTAGTTGTCACTCTTTTTTCTTTTCTCTTCTTTTTTAATCTATTAATTATCTTCTTTATAATCAAAATTTTGAGTAGCCTAATAGTCAATTATAACTTTTTGGTTATCTATCTTCTTATTATAGGGAGGTTTGAAATGCCTCTTCTTGCTTATAACAGATAATAGTTGTGTAGTAGTCAATTTAAAAAGGCTAAGGCTACAATGTGTGTGTGTGTGTGTGTGTGTGTGTGTGTGTGTGTGAGAGAGAGAGAGAGAGAGAGAGAGAGAGAGAGAGAGAGAGAGAGAGAGAGAGAGAGAGAGAGGCCCCAAAAATAAATTTGAAACCCAAAAATTTTAAGAACCAAAATTTAATTGGCAATATAAAAGCAAACAAAATAAATGAGTTAGTTAAGCTGCATAGTTTTAATTAGATAAGGCCAGGAGAGGCCTGAACCATTAAAAAATTGTCACACAAGCACACAAAAGGGAGGAACTCACAAATATGAGACCACCAAAACAAGAATAAAAAGGATAGAACCTTTTTTGAAAAGAGGCTTTTGACTAGAGCAACTAACCAACTATAACAAGGGTCCTTACTCAACAAAACTATCTAATTAGAATGGAGAGGTTTAGGAAGGAACTCTAAACCATCTTCTTGAAGAAGCCTCTTACATTGAAGCCGATGTAGCCAAGGGAACAGTCAACAAGCAACGAATTTTGAAAGGCTTCCTACAAGCTTTTACCTAGAGGACCACCTTGCAACTCAAACAAGGAGGGAGACCACAATAATCTAGAAAAACTGAGATGTGCAGTTAACATGTATAAATGAGTTACTATATTAATAGAATAAAAACTAAAACTAAAAATAATAATAATTATTATGTACAAATGTTTAATATAATTATAAATTCTTACAATTTGTAAATTATTTGATCTCCTTCATAGCATAATATAGAAAAATAAAACGTAAAAAGGTTACACTTCCATCATTTCAACTTGATCACTAGTATTGTCAATTGTCACTCATTTTTCCTTTTTTTTTTCTACTAGTTATCTTCCTTATAATAAAAAGTTTTGGGTGTAATGCTTTTACTCAAGAAGAGAGGACTAGTAGTCAATTATAATTGCATGCCTCTTCTTGCTTATAATGGATAAGATTTATGTAGTAGTCAATTAAAATTGTCCTTTTGGGAAATTGTGGAAAACTTCTGATAGAAGTTTTCATTGCTATATTTATTTTATCTTCCTTACTATTGTAATTTGAGCCTTTTATCCCAACATCCTTTGATATCATTCTAGTTTAGTGTATTTATATTTTACCAAAAGAATTGCATCATTTGTTATTTCTTTTATCTGTCAATCTATTTGGATATCTATGGAGCTCAGAAGATCAAAATGGGAGTTTGATTCAAGGAAGCTCGTAAACAACCTTAACAATTTTCCTTCTTTACTATGTGCATGTGTCTTGGAATGTTATTTGGTCTTGAGAAAGTTTTGATTAATAAAAGCGAGATAGGCCCGTACCATTACATAAATAAAAATCGATACCAAGAGCGCATGAAGGATGCATGAACAACAAAAAGACACCCAACCAAAACACAACAAAATCCCAGTAGGGTGAATAGAGAGCCAACAACTAAACTACAAAACTAGTAGATAGAAAAGAATCGAGACCACCATAACACATAACAACCACACAAAACAGACACAAAGTGATGGTTTACTGTGTGGGGGTACTCTTGTCTTTCCAATCATGGCACAAACTAAGAACTTTATTAGAAAAAGAACTTTTTTTACTCGATCCATCCCAAATCCAAAGGAGATCAATGCAGAGTCAGGGGTGACCTTAACTATTGAAGCAGTGGGGCTAGATCTCGTCACCAAGGAATCCATGCATCTTATTTTTTTTCACCCTTCTCCTTTCCATCTCATCATGGATAGATTTTAGGGAGGAATTGTACTTGCTAGCCATATTCCTACAAACACAGTTGACATCCTCAATTTTCTTTTCAAGGGCCTCCTAGGTTTTCTTGATCTCTTCCAGCTCATACTTACTACCCGCATTCTTAATCCTAGAGTCCATTTCAACAATCTTTCCACCCACCATTTTCCACTGCCCCATAATGCCCACAAGATCATTGGCAGTTTTCCATACTCTGTCCTCATCGATCTCATCAACCAAAGCATTGGCCCTAGCCTTAGCCTTTGCCACCTCTAGTCAATTGATCTTCTTGATTGCCACATTCACTTGTGTGAAGAGCCATTTTATCAACCCATCTTACCTTTGGGTATCTTTGTGCAGGTCCTTCATAATTTTTTCCAGATCTAAAGTAGTACTCTAGGGGTTGGAGTTATCAAGGAAGGGAGAGTTTAGGGAGAAGGGACTAGGGTTTCCTCTAGTTTTAGTAGGGGACCAGTCTCATCCCGAAGTATCAGAGGAGTCTAGATCCTCTCAAGATTGAGTCTCAAAGCTAGAATCATCAACAATCTCATTAACCACACCTTGTTGCATCTCAATCTAGACACCCACATCCTGATCCTTTTTTGTGGCAACAATGGCCCTAAATTTGGCCATTCTTGCATGGTGTTTTCAATGAACAATTTAGAACTAGAGTGAGGCATAATATATTTCCTATAATTAGAGGGGCTAACAATAAGGTGAACAATAAGATTGGGATCATAGGTAGACCCAACTGCAATAGAATCCTATACTCCACAAAAGGGGGATAAAGCTAGGTGGAAGTAATACAGTCTCCAAATGAGACCCTAGTGGAGTGGGGGTTCACCCTTTTCAATGGCTTTGTGAACAGACTGAGATAAAGAAGACATAATCTAGAAAGGGAAATTCATTCTAACCCCATATTAGAGATGATTTAGCATGGAAATATCTGCGTATGGAACCTTCTTTTTCTATCATCTACAATGAAGTACTTCATTATGAGTAGAGCCGCATCCATCCAAATTGTAGGGAGATCCTCCCTATTGTAGCCACTCTGAAGATTGTAAACTCCTCTCAATTGAAAAAACTGATCAAAGTTGTCCTTGTAATTCTCTAAGGGTTTTTGGGAAAGGACACACCATCAAGGGCTAGTCCTATCACCTTCATGATATCCTCTATCGAAACCACAAAAGTAAAACTACTAATATTCACATTCCTATTGTCCAAAGCATTAAACAATTAGTGGAGAGCTTAGGGTCATGATTGGTCATCCATTCAACATAATTTCCCAAGTTTTCTTTAATCACCTTGTCCCACATAGATCCTCATTTTTCTTAAATTTGGAGTAGTTGTCAGGTTTAGTCTTAATCATATTACCTCCCATAGTCATAAAATAGAAAACCAGGTTGAGAAAGTGACAAGTCTGGGGAATGCAGTGGTGGGTAGTACCATCAATAATTTTTAAATCCCATTAAATTAACCAACAAGGAGAGAAAAAGGTGAGAAAGACAAGTTAAAAATACCCAACTTTGGGATTATGCATCATTAACTAACGAGTCCTTCAAGATCATGGAATGAGCCTCCACTAGGATTTTGTGCAAGTGGAGCCAAATTTTTAGATCATTAACTTATGCACCCATCCTGCCAACTTGTTTGCCACATAGTTGCCTTCACGTCTTACATGGTAGAACCTTATGTTTCCTAGTAAGGGAAGGATATTGTGACACTTGGCAACGAGAGGGTTGGTTTTACAATCTGGTTTCACCACCCTTTTGAGAATCATAATGGTATTTCTCAAGTCACCTTCAATAATGATACACTTGAGCTCATTTTCCTTGTGCACAATCAGTCCATGATAAACAACTACCACTTCAGCCATGCTTGAGGTTTGTATTCTAATATTTCCCACATATGCAAGGATGAGGCTATCACTCAATTCTCTAATCACTCCACTCCCTCCCACCCAACTTGGGTTTCCCTTAGATGACTTGTCAAATTTAGCTTCAACCAATCCGTGTCTGAGGGGGGTCCATTTGATACATTGCAAAATTCAATAGGGGATAATGAAGCCAAAAAAGATCACCTCCATCTCCCACAATCTAGCAATCAACTTGTAACATCCTAAAATTGCACTCTTTGCAATTTTTGATTACATTTGGGTCTTTGCCTTAATGTTTGCGCCCCTCAGCCTGATTGAAGACCTGATTATGCTTATACATGTCAAAAACCTCATGCAATCCATTGATGCATCCTACATGCACCTTGATCCTTCCCCAAATTAGGGCAGGACCAGGGCATGGCGTCCTGGTCCCCCTTTATGGGGACCTATCTTGGACCCCTCTCCCTCTCCTACCTCAAATTTGAAGCAGGAAAATCCACCCTATGTCGGCTGATGTCAGAAAATTAGTCAATTAATCCTACGGGAAAGTATATAAGAGGTATTTCCCCTCTCATTTGAAATCTAAGGAAATTCAATCAAGCATCCAAGCATTCAAGAGATCAGGCATTCAAGCATTCAAGATCAATTGAGCATTTTCAGTCTTCTTTCAAGCTTTGGAGCAACAATAGAGTCAAGATTTCAAGCATTGAAGAGGAGATCGTCATTCTAATCCATGAAATCATACTTCTATGTGGATGCAAGAAAAACTTCATAAGGAGGTATAAGAATTTCATTTTCAAGAAATTCAACATCCCCTCAAAGAGGAGGATTTCTACTTTCAGTCATTTCAATTACATTATTTCAACCACTTGATTAATTCCAAAACTGGGGTTTGACCAGAAGGAAAACCGCTATTCCAAATGAATTTCCCTTTCCTTCTGTGTGTAGGAAGCAGGTGTACAGTTGTACTTTTGATTAAGCTTTATTTTTAGAGATGGAAAAAACCATTTTCAGCATGCGGAAAGTTTGGAGGACTGATAGGAGGGTGACCTGGTCTGGACACACGGTCCCTACAACTTTTGACAGATTTCACAGAGCAACTCCGAATCATCTCAAACTTCTCAGATCCAGGTGCATGACTGAATCTCGAATCTGTAGCTAGTTGTTTCTCATACTTTGTCTTCATTTTCAGCACTTGGTCTTAATTCAATTAATCAACTTACAAAAGAGGGTCAAATACATTCCAAACATATTTGATCTGCTCAGTATTCAGTCCTTGCATCATTTTAGGGTTGGATCTAGTAGATTCATGCCCTCTTTTGAATGTAAAGTCTCTCTCAAACGAAATTTGAGCTTAGTGGATCCTCCTTTCCCCGTGGTGGATTCGCTAAGGTCCCAATTTTCCACTTTACACAACTAGAACACAAGAAGAAATGGATGAGAGTGTTTCCTCTTCACAAAAAAAGACATTCTCCTTGACATTAGAAATGGTCCTTTTGGTAAGTTCTTTCCAGCTACTTCTCCTTTCTCTAAAAATTATATTATTGCACTCTTTCCATAAATTCCATCTAGTGGAAAAAAGGTTTCCCACCACAACTCCTTAGTTAAGGGATGAGGTGAAGGTACATTCCCACTAAGAAGATTATCCTTAATATATTTATTCTAGGCCCATTCAAGGAGAAACATGCCAATAGTCTTTTATCTGACATTCCAAGAAAAGGGGAAATCAAACAAAACATGTTTAATACTCTCCTCTTCCTTTTCATAGATAACACATTCTTTGGCCATCTAGAAGCCATGCCTCTTGGGATTATCAATTGTTAGAATTCTTCTATGACACATAGTCCACTAGAAGAGACAAATCTTTGGCATTGTCATAGTTCTCCATATGTAGTCCCATTTGAACATAGGCACCAGAGAAGGCGACACAATCTCATAGCCAGATCTAACCATGAAATTTCCATATTTTTAGGGCGCCCGAATGAGCGCATTCTCATCTTCTCTACTATTAAACCTATCATAATTAAGGATTCTAAGTAGCTCTTCCATCACATACTTGTTTTGGTGGGCAAAGTCATGAGCCTTGATTCTCCACTCCATGGGTGAAGAATGTGGGACCCAATAATCACTAAGGAAGGTCCCAAGGCTCATGAATAGATCTTCTTCAACTACTACGTAAATAAAATGAAATTCAAGAGGAATGGGGGACACCCATGGGTCCTTCCAAAACTGAATGTTTTGACCATTCCCTAGTTGTGAGATCATACCTTTATGAAGTAAATAATGAGTTCCAAGGAGATTATTTGAAATATGAGATCCTCTAGGTGCAATATCAAAGTCTAGGAAGGATAAAGCTCTTTCCTTTAGATAATTATCTCTCATCACTGAAGTATACTTTGCATTCCAAAAACTAAGTCTCTAGCTAATCATAGCCATGAATTCATCATTAAGGGATCAAGAGCCTCTGATACTTAAACCCCAAGTGTGCTTGGCAGAGCAGACCTTTTCCCATTCCACGAGGGACATTTTATTGCATTGTTCCACTCCAGCCTAGAGGAATCACCTTTGGATTTGATTTAGCTTCTAAGCCCGAGAAGAAAGAATGTGAAAGAGGGAAAGAAGGTAAATAGAGGTGCTCAGTAGGAAGGCTTTTAGAAGCTAGAGCTTCCCCATGCTACTAAGAACTGCTCCTTTCCATCTTAGCCAATTTTCTCTTAATCATTTCCAAAAGACGCAACCAAATTGACCTATCAACCTTACCAATAGTGAGAGGGAGGCCCAGGTACATATAAGGTAAAGGAGAAACCTTGTAATTGAGAATATTCTCGATGCTCTTCTAGAGCTACTGGTTGGTATTCATAAAATAGAGAGCACTTTTGTCTAGATTGATTTTTTGACCAGAAGTTATGGCATAATAATAGAGGATGGTCTTCCATCCTTTGGCTTCTGCAATAGAGGCCTCACCCATCAAAAGGGTATCATCAACAAATTGTTGGTGAGAGATCACAAAGGTAGCTGAAGATGGTTTGATACCCTTTATAGTACCATTTGGCAGAGTCGACATGAAAGTTGTGCCCAAAACCTCTGCCATAAGTATGAAAAGGTAGGGGGATAAAGGATCCCACCACCTCAAGTCATTAGAAGAATTGAAAGAACCATAGGGAGCAACATTGATTAGCATTGAGAATATTAGTGTTTTAAAGAAAGCCTCAATAACTCTCAAAATTTTGTCTTTGAGGCCAAATTTAATCAAAACCAAAGAAAGGAAGGGCAATGCAACCAAATCATAAGCTTTAGAAATGTCAAGTTTGAGAAACATACCTTCTTTACCATTGTTTTCCATCAAGTACAGAGTTTCATGAACATTAAGAATGGCATCCACTATTTGACATCTAGGGACAAAACCCTTTTGGTTACCATGAATTAAAGATTTGAGAAAAGGTGTAATTATGTTAACAATGAGATTGGAAAAGATTTTGTACAAGGTATTGCAAAGATTACTAGTTCTGAAATCTGACATCCTCTTCGCACCATCTTTTTTAGGGATCAGTACAATGAAGGTTTTATTGATCTCCTTAAGGAGACTGGTCGAAGACAAGAATTCCCTAGCTGCCATAGTAATATCCTGACCCACAATCTCCCAATATTCCTAGAAGAAGAAGGGGGGAAACCCATCCAGTCTAGATACTTGAACGGGCCAAATGAAAAAACCACCACCTTAACTTCCTCCTCAGAGAAATTCCTTTCCATATAATTTAGGTCTTCAATCTTCATGGTTTCTAAAATACATTAGATAATTCTAGAAGAAATATAAAAAACAAAAGGATCCTGGGTATTCAAAAGATTGAGTAGTGTAGAGAAGTGATAATCAACTTCCTAGCCAGTGTCCTGATCACCACTCATAGAAGTGTTTTTAGATCGCTACAATTCCTTAATGTTGTTGCGCTTTTTGTGCCAACAAGAAGATTGATGAACAAATTTTGTGTTCCTGTCCTGCTTTTTCACACATTGAATTCTCTATCTCTGCTTCGAGTAGAGTTATTCTTTCATAATTAAATTGTGAAGGTCTACTAATAAAGAACATTCCTATATTCTATCTTCATTTGATGCCCTTAGAGACTCCATCCCTTTTTGTAACACATCAACCTTATCTTTAAGATATTTCTTCATAGTAAAGATGTCTCTAAAGGAGGATTTACTCCATGATTGAAGATAATCCTTTAGCAATCCCAACTTCTAGGTAACTCTGAACATGGTTGTCCTAAGGATATGGAAATTATGTCACTAAGCCACAAGGGACTTAAATTTTGGAGCAAGAGTCCACATAATTTCAAAGAAGAAAGGAAATCCTTTTTTGGGTCCATCTGCCATCCAATTGACAGAGATAGGACAATGGGTTGAACCATTATGAATAAAAGAGGAAAGGTGGCAATTTTGATAGATGTTCTAGGATGAGGATATATTACATTTGTCAAGATGGACCTAGATGAGATTATTGCTCATTCTTTGATTAGGCCAAGTGTAGCTCCTATTTTCTAAATACAAATCAATAAGGCCAACTTTAGTCAGAAACTCCTGGAGATCCAACATACTCTTAGAGAAGTCTGATGTTCCTCCTATTTTCTCTGAGGGGAATAAGGGAGTGTTAATGTCCCCCATAACAAGACTATAAGGACAATGATTAAGATCCAGTGATCAATCAAAGAGCACCATAATTCCCTTCTCTAAAAATTATTGTTAGGAGCATAAACTTTTGTGAGTCTCCAATTTCCATTAGGGGTATTATTATCAAAATCAATGCACTAGTGATTTTTATTCTAAATAGGCAGAGAGCCCATAAGATTAATTAGTGTCTAAAGGATAGCAAGTCCACCAGATGCACCATCAGTACTCATAGAAATTGGGTGGGAAAAAGGCCAAATAAAGTTACACACCTTTAAAGAGGACTAAGAACATATCTTAGTTTCCAATAGAAGCAAAATATCTCTAGTTTTAAGTCTTAACTAGATTCTTGACCAGAATTCGTTTATGGGGCCCATTTAGAACCTTGACATTCTAGGAGAGAATAATGATTTCTCATTCTTTCAGGAGTGAAACTAATCTGACGTACCTTGATAACCATTAGCCAAATCCCTGGCGACACTAGTCTGCATCACATCCTTTAAGGATTTCCTTCCCACTCTAGAGTCCCTACCTACATTCACAGTATTCTTCCCTCCAGGAAAATTCACCTAGCTGCCAAAGATCTGTCCATTAGATGGGGTCATGCTATTGAGGACCAGAAACCTTAGAGTGGCAAAAGAAGTATCCATAGAAAAACCCATGGTGTTTGGGGGGGATACCCTGCAGAGAAGACACTAGCAAAGGGGTCTCTAGAGCCAACATACTATCAGAAGGAGGGGAGTTCTTCCTACGGGAGGGATGAAATGGGACAATGGACCACCCTTGAGAGGGAGAAAAAATTCCAATGCAAGCTATAGGGGAAAAAATTATTGGCCTCCTTGGTAGCATCCTAGTCCATCAAAATGTGCACCTTTGATTCCACCTATGAATGTGAACTAGAGTTGACTACAACCAAGACATGTGAAGATATGTCAACATCTAGAGGGACCGACTTAGATGTGGATAAGGAAGGGGGAAAAATCTATCGTTTACCTTTAGACCTAAGGTCCTTCTTGAGCCCACCAGGATAAGAATTAGCGAGGTGTCCAACAGATGAGCAACATTAATAAAAGAGAGTTGATTTCTCATAATCTAGGGGCTGAGTTTAGGAGCCAAAATAGGAATTTCACACAATTGAGGAAGGAAAGAGAGAGCCAAGAGTCACACCAACATAAAAGAAAGCAAAAACTAGCCTCAACCTCTATTGAGTGATAGAGTCCAGTGATAAATTGGTCAAATAAGTTAGGGATACTAGCAATGGTCTCCTCATTCTAATACTCAAGAGGGAGACCAGGGAGGTGAACCCATCTTGGAATAGCACCTAACAAGATATTTTTAGGTTTAAAACCTAGGCACCATCTTCTCAATAGTAGTTGAGAGCTAGGGGCTCAAGGAGAGGATTTTCACACAGTTTTTCAACAAGGAAAATGAAAAATAAAACATACCTTTGGGAAGGGATGAGATGGAGAGCCTACCTTTGATGACCCATTTAACAATAGATCACTTTCAAACGACAACAATATCAGGGCACCCACCCACAAATTTACCAACCAGAGCATTAGCCATTTTTACCAAAGGACAATTGAAAGAAATGCCCTTAATATTTACATAGGTGCCAAGCTTATATTTCTTGACTGTCACCCCACCTATGGGTGGAGTCTAATCTCCGCAAAATAAATCCTTCCAAGAGCCCTTTAGGGGAGAAGACATGCCAAAAGAGTAAGCCAAAGGATCATGAGGGCCCTTAGAGGCGTTGACATTTGAATCTAGGGCATCAAACTCACGTTGAGAACCTTTTTCATCAATCTTTGGGGAGGATATTGCACTCCTAGAGGCGTTGACCTTCGAATCTATAGGCAGGACAAAGGACCCAACATGAGGAACCAAGCCATTCCCAATAATTTTTGGAGAAAGGAACATTTTGTCTACTAGATAGTACTCTCCCACAAAGTCCTATAGACTATCAACCCAAAGTTGGACAAGCTCCCTTTTTCCCTTCTTATGCTAACCCAGATCGTATCAAGTGGTTCTCACCTACCACCACTTGCAAAGCACATTTCAAAACATTATTTGTCATTTGTTACTATAATTTAGTGATTTTAGTTTATCTCCTCTTTTCAAGTTGCCATAAATTAAATCTTGTAATACAGAACTCTTTATCATTTTCCTTTAATCATTCATTTAATCACTTGAGGTAATGAAGGGCTATTCACTCCTTGAGACCCCATCATTTATTTGATCTCAAGTTAATCAGTGATGTTTTTCCTATTTATTTTAATATATCATTTAATTATTTATTATTTTTATTGACATATTCAGGCATATTTCATATTTTTCATAGAACTTGTGTAGGAATATCTTTGTCTCTTTCTAGAGTTCCATGCATTTTATCCATATGGGATGACACTGCACCACATGTGGCATTAGTGTTTGAGATAGAGGCTATGTGCAAGTTATAGAAGAATATTCATCATTTATACATTATGTTTCTCTCAATATTAAATTGTATTATTATAAGGAGAAACATATATTTCCATTAGTTTATTGTAATTTGGAATTCATATCACAAGGCATTATATTTTATTTTTGTTTCCAATTATAAGTGATTGCATATTATACATCATATTATTTAGTGACATTTAATTCATCATACTAAAATAGGCGAATGAGTTCTCAAAGAAAAGTACTTTATTTTGTAGACTTTAATTTACTATCTTATAATCTCATTTTTAATTTTATGATATGCTTTATATGGTGGGGAACTCCCCAATGGGTTCCACAATTCTCACACTTGAAAAATATTCCTAATTGCCAATAAAGATACGATTGTCAGATTTTAGCTCTTTACACTCAAATAGATCGAGAGACATCAACCTTTGTCAATGAGTGATGACATTATGTAGGCCCATTTCAACTTAAGGGAGGTCCCCATGCATCTGCTTAGCTTATTTTGGCTAGCAACCACTACTCAAGATTTTAAGGAGAAAATTGTGGAGCTCATGGCCCCATGAACATTATTTTTTATGCCTATAGTTAAGTAGACAACTTAAATTATTTTGTGAAATAAATAGTAAATTAATTAAATAGTATTAGTAATAATTTGTGTAATAAATTTTGGAGACAAAAAATTGGCAAAAATGAAGGCAAATAAATTTGTGTAGCCATCTAACATTTATTTAAATTCTTTTATTCTTGAAGAGCATTGGCTTTGTGCATTGTATTGTAACTATTATTGTTGTTGATAATAAAATTGAGTGGCTTTTAGAGTGTGGTTTTTTTCCTGAAAGGGTTTTCCCATGTAGCTGGTGTGTTGGCAACAAGGCAGCAACAATGTAGGGAAACTGAGAGGGGCAGTGAATTAGTTTTCACCAAACTTAAACCAATTAACCTTAACTTCAGATCTAATCATGAATAGAAATAATAGAAATAATCACCACATCAACAACACACATTACACACAATTTTTTGACGTGGAAAACCCGATTAAGGGAAAAACAATGGTGGGAACCTATCCACAATAAGATGATACTTTGAAGTAGTATGTGTAAACATTACAATGTAGAATGCACATGTTGGCATTATAACAGACAAGGGAGATTGTTGGCATTCCAATTACAATAAGAGATTGTTGGTATTTCAATAAGGATATTGAGAAGGTTGTTGATGACTATGGATATAACTGATTAAGGATGTTCACTATCTTAACATTATTATTTTGTCATTGATGTCAAGAAATTGATTTTCTGATTCAGTATGATGTTGCCATATCTTAAGAAGTACGTTTTGAAAAGAGTTAAGATGTCGGTAAAAGACACAGAAAGAATGTAATGAATAAGGGGAGGAATAAGTTATTCAATGGGCTACTATTACTGAGTTAGACAATGATGAGATCATGATGTTTAGATTGTTTTGATATCCTACATATGCTATTGTTTCCTAGTCGATAAACCCTAAGGTTATCACTATTGGTTAATGAAGGCAAAATGTCTACCAAGTAGAGTTTAGTATTTACTGAGTTGCAACCGAGTAATAATAGAATGCATTGAATGTATAAAAGTGTTATTTAATGAAGGAAGTTGATGAGCTAGAGTTGATTAAATGATTGGTAAGCCATGCATGAAGTTTGTTTAAGAATCTATGGCAATGGAAGATCGACAGGAAGATCTACAACTCAGATTGAACTGCAATACCTTAGCACAAGTTCTAAGAAATGTATGCAAGTTCCAAGGCGAGGTAAAACATTTTCAGATCGAAGGATACATTGAACCTGGTCGAGTTTGAAGATCTGATGGCTATGATTGATCATGAGAAAAGTGATCAAGGAGATTAAGCGGTTGGAAAATTGGTTATAAATAAGAAACTGTTGATAAACAATGTATGCAGACAAGTGTAAGCACGGGAATGCTACATAGTGATTATCGAGCACATAAGCTTGAAGATCTATTTTGATAATAGAGTATAGAGCCCAGCAGAGGGACAAGATAAGTCATATGACTATATTGTATTGACCAAATAAGAATCTGCTTTAGCATTTGTAGATGTGAAGTTGCAGATATATTTTATTACTGTTATTTTGTGAAGTGACAGAAAATCTCTTAACCGAGTGGACTTAACAGTCTTATTTGTAAAACCCTCTAGCAAGGTGACATTTAGATTGAGTGTTTGAATTCCTTTAACAAGGTCATTGGTAAATAAAGTATAAGTATTCTGAAGGGAATCACAGTGGAGCAAGTGAAAGATTTCACAAAAACATGGAGGAGGTACACAAACTGTATGAGGAAATCAAAAAGCAAGAAGAGTTTGAAGCACTATTAGCCAAAAGGTTACCGAGAGGAAAAGGTAAGTACAAAGGAAAGTTACCCTTGAAATGTTTTAACTGTGATAGAATTGGACATATGGCTTCTAACTATCCTGACAAAGAATCTAATGAAAAGAGAGATTACCGAGATGACAGACAGAAAGATAATCATTACAGAGGACATCGAGACTTCAGGAGAAGAGATAAAAAGACATGCCTAATAGCTGATGAGGAATCTAATGATGATAAATTAGATGAAACTGATACAGAGGAAGTTGTTTATGTGGCCATCAAAGATGGATCAGATGAAGAAAGGTATGAAGAAAAAGCTTTAATATCTCATATAAATACTAATGATTATTGGATCATAGATAGTGGATGCTCACATCACATGACAAGTGATAAACACAAGTTTGTTATATTAGAAGATTATGATGGAGGCTATGTAAGATTTGGTAATGATGCACCATGTTAGGTAAGCGGTAAAGGATCCATAACACTTCTTGACAATGCTAAATGTAATGATGTTTATTGGGTTGAAGGTTTGAAATACAATTTGTTGAGTGTAGCATAGCTAAACAAAACAGGTTACCGAATAGAGTTTCAAAAAGGAATTGTCAAAGTTCATGACAAGCATGGAAAGTTAGCTGCTACCAAGACACAAACAAAAGGTAACACATTTCACCTTGACTCAACTCGGAATAAGTGTCTATATGCAAAGATAGATGATACCTGGTTATGGCATAAAAGGTTTTGTCATGTAAATTTTGATAATCTGATCAAAATAAGTAAGAAGCACCGAGTAAGAGGTCTACCGAGTCTTGAAAAACCTGAGAATGCTATTTGCCAAGGATGCCAGATGGGAAAGATGACAAGATCAAGCTTTACGAGTAAGTCCTACACTTCTAAGGGAATTTTAGATCTTGTGCATACTGATCTTTGTGGTCCTATGAAAGTTCAGAGTTACTATGGTGATAAATATTTCATATTATTTGTGGATGATTACTCAAGGATGATGTCAGTAATGTTTTTAAAAGAAAAATCAGAAGCTTTTCAAATGTTTAAATGGTACAAGGCAAGAGTTGAAAATGAGACAGGAAGAAAATTGAAATGTCTCAGATTAGATAGAGGAGGAGAGTTCACATCTGATGAGTTCAACTTGTTCTGCAATGATCATGGTATTAAAAGACAAGTCTCTACACTGAGAACCCCACAACAAAATGGAATAGCTGAGAGGAGAAACAGATCTATTGTGGATTGTGCCAGAACCCTGATGATTGAAAAGAAAGTGCCACAAACATTTTGGAGAGAAGCAATAAGCACAACAGTTTACACCCTAAACCAAGTACAACTGAAGAAAGAAACTTTGAAGACACCTTATGAAATCTAGTATGACAAGAAACCCAATGTAAGTTATTTTAAAATCTTTGGAAGTAGATGCTATGTACACAAAGATGATAGAAATGGTAAGTTTGATCATAAAAGTGAAGAAGGAACATTTCTAGGTTAATCTTCTAGAAGCAAGGCATATAAATGTTTGATCAAATCATCTAACAAAATAGTAGAAAGTGCAAATGTGAAAATTTATGAATTTATAGACATAAATGATGAAGGAAACTCCAAAGAACTAGAAGATTATGAAGGATTTGTCTATGTTCAATCGAGAAGTCCTACTGAGAAGACTACTGAAGGAAATGAAGAGAATATCCAGTTACCGAGTGATGAAGAAGAACATACAGAGTCTACCGAGCCTATATTAGCCAAGTATGTCAGAAGGAATCATGCATCAAGTTAGATTATAGGAGATAAGGATGATCTAGTGATGACAAGGAACAAACTGAGAAAAAACACATGTCTGATATCTGAATTTGAACCAAGGATAGTGAAAGAGGCATTTAATAGTGAAGATTGGATAAATGCTATGACAGAAGAGATTGATCAAATCAAGAAGAATGACACATGGACACTGGTCCCAAGATCGAAGGACAAAAATGTAATCGGTACAAAGTGGATTTTCAAAAACAAGCTAAATGAAAAAGGTGAGGTCATTCGAAATAAAGCAAGACTAGTTTGCAAAGGTTATGCTCAAGAAGAAGGAATTGATTATGGTGAAACTTCTGCACCTGTGGCAAGACTTGAAGGAGTAAGGACATTGTTGGCATATGCTGCATTCAAAAATTTCAAGGTATATCAAATGGATGTCAAATCTGCATTTCTGAATGGTATATTAGAAGAAGAAGTTTTTATTGAACAACCTGAAGGATTTGTTGAAGGAGAAAATATTGATCAGGTATGTAAATTGAACAAAGCTTTATATGGTTTGAAACAAGCACCTAGAGCATGGTATGAGAGATTGCATTCATATTTGATCAAAATTGGTTTTATAAGAACAAGTGAAAACAACAATATGTACATGAAGAATGATGAGAATGGAATACTAATCTCAGCCATATTTGTTGATGATATTATCTTTTGTGGAAATGACTCTCTATGCAAAAAGTTTGGAAATGAAATGAGCAAAGAATTTGAGATGTCATTAATTAGTGAGATAAAGTATTTTATAGGTTTACAGATACTACAAATGAAAGATGAGATTTTCATTACCCAATCCAAGTACATAAAGAAAATCTTGAAGAAATTTGGAATGGAGGATTCAAAACCAGTAAGTACTCCTATGACTACCAGCTGTAAACTATCAAAGAATGATGAATCTGCATCTGTTGATGAGACACTTTACCAATCTATGACTGGAAAGTTGCAATATGTTGTTCACAGCAGGCTAGATATAGCACATGCAGTAGGAATTGTTGCAAGATTCTCTGCAGATACTAAGGAAACACACATGACAACAATCAAAATAATTTTTAGATACTTGAAAGGCACTAAAGATTATGGCTTAGTATATCAAAAAGGAAATGTCTTTGATTTAAAAGTTTATACTGATGCAGATTGGGCAGGCAACATTGATGATAGGAAAAGCACAAGTGGAGGAGCTTTCTTTTTATGAGAAAGACTAGTGAGTTGGCTTAGCAAGAAACAAGGATGTGTTTCACAGTCAACAGCAGAAGCTGAATATGTTGCTACAACATTGAATTGTACTAATATAGCATGGATCAAACAACTATTGGAAGGCATAAATGAGCAAGTTACCGAGCCGGTAACCATATTATGTGATAATACTAGTGCCATAAACATTTCAAAGAATCCTATAATGCACTCTAAGACAAAGCACATCTCTATCAAATATTATCTTAGAGAAGAAGTTCAAGAGAAGAAAGTGTTGTTGGAGTATGTTAGCACCAAGGAGAAAATAGCAGATATCTTCACCAAGCCACTACCAAGGGACACTTTTGAATATCTCAGAAGTCAGGTAGGGGTCCTACCCCTATCTTCCATTCACTGACCGAGTTTGGTGAAAGCATCAATTCGATGACTCTACAGAATGTCCTTTAAGAGTTGATGTTGATTTACACACTTTAGGAAGTTTTCTAAAGGTGTGCAGGAAACAATAATAGTGAACATGAATTAAAGACAAAATGCTCTGACCGAGACTAAGTAGATACATGACAGCAAGGAATTCACTTCTCAGTGCAGGAAATTAAGTTTTAGTTCTTTTCATTTTTTGGCATTGTTGTCAAAGGGGGAGAAGACTAATGACAGGGGGAGAGCATTTCAGTATTTCAGAATTTTACAACAATCCAAATCATTTAAGTCAAATCAATTGGTTTTGCCATCAATGCCAAAGGGGAAGATTGTTGGCATTATAACAGACAAGGGAGATTGTTGGCATTCCAATTACAATAAGAGATTATTGGTATTTCAATAAGGATATTGAGAAGGTTGTTGATGACTATGGATATAACTGATTAAGGATGTTCACTATCTTAACATTATTATTTTGTCATTGATGTCAAGAAATTAATTTTCTGATTCAGTATGATGTTGCCATATCTTAAGAAGTATGTTTTGAAAAGAGTTAAGATGTCAGTAAAAGACATAGAAAGAATGTAATGAATAAGGGGAGGAATAAGTTATTCAATGGGCAACTATTACCGAGTTAGACAATGATGAGATCATGATGTTTAGATTGTTTTGATATCCTACATATGCTATTGTTTGTAAGGTTAATACTATACTATGTTACTGAGCAAAGAACCTAGACGATAAACCCTAAGGAACCTAGTCGGTAAACCCTAAGGTTATCGCTATCGGTTAATGAAGGCAGGATGTCTACCGAGTAAAGTTTAGTATTTACCAAGTTGCGACCGAGTAATAACATAATGTATTGAATGTATAAAAGCATTATTTAATGAAGGAAGCTGATGAGCTGGAGTTGATTAAATGATTGGTAAGTCGTGCATGAAGTTTGTTTAAGAATTTATGGCAATGGAAGATCGGCAGGAAGATCTACAGCTCAGATTGAACCGCAATACCTTAGCACAAGTTCCAAGAAATGTATGCAAGTTCCAAGGTAAGGTAAAACATTTTCAGATCGAAGGATACATTGAACCTGGTCGAGTTTGAAGATCTGATGGCTATGATTGATCATGGGAAATGTGATCAAGGAGATTAAGCTGTTGGAAAATTGTTTATAAATAAGAAACTGTTGATAAACAATGTATGCAGGCAAGTGTAAGCACAGGAATGCTACATAGTGATTATCGAGCACAAAAGCTTGAAGATATGTTCTGATAACAGAGTATAGAGCCCAACAGAGGGACAAGATAAGTCCTATGACTACATTGTATTGAGCAAATAAGAATCTGCTTTAGCATTTGTAGATGTGAAGTTGCAGATATATTTTATTACTATTATTTTGTGAAGTGATAGAAAATCTCTTAACCGAGTGGACTTAACAGTCTTATTTGTAAAACCCTCTAGCAAGGTGACATTCAGATTGAGTGTTTGAAATCCTTTAACAAGTTCACCTCTAACAAGGTGAAGATCCTAATAGATCTGAGGGAAATCCCTTAACTGGGTCACATCTAGCAATGTGTTTGTAATCTTTAACAGGATTTTCTTTTAATCGAGCATACTCTAGAAGAGTATATTTCTTAGTGGGTCCGAAATCCCACAGTGGTTTTTCCCTATTTGGGTTTCCACATTAAATCTGTTGTTCTATGTTGTGTGATCTTTTCTGTTTATAAGTCTGCATGCTTTACAATTTTTTCTGATAAGTTTACCAAGGTTGAATCTGTAGTCTTTATGGAAGATTAAGTTTGTATGATTCACCCCCCCCTCTCATCTTGTTAGCTTGGCATCTGTACTAAATATTTAGTATCAGAACTATCAGCACATGCATTCAAGCACGCAGTACCTAGAGCTCACTTCTCAAAGCAATAAAGGGCTAGAACCCTGGGAAGGTTCATTGCCTTACAAAGATTGAACAACAATCCATATTATATGAACTGAAAGAATAACATCTCCAAACACCTGATTACAATTCCGGTTAAGTAGACTATCTGCACAACAACACTTCTCCACTCTTCTCCACTACTAAAAAATAAATTTTCTTTCTCGCACATACAATACTCTCATAGATCATAGATGCAACCGTAGACACACAAATTACATGATTACATCACCTATTTATCGAAATCATCAACCTTGACCTTGAGGTCAGCTCAACACATAAGACCTAATTATAAAATTGCATCACACGATACATAAATCAATAACTGAACCAATACAATGGTGGAAAGGACATAGAATGGACCCAAATCAAATCCTCAAAGATGCAACACCATCGAATAATTCTCCAAGATCATCTGCAACATGCTAAACCATTGAATATGTCGCATAACATGAAGAATACCACCGGACCAATAAAATCTTCAATAACGTGCACCTGGATCAACACAGACCACCAAAACACATAGGAAACAATCATAGAACATCAAAAAGCAACATGAATTCCACCGCAATCTTAGCAACAACTCGAATAATAAGAATCATCATTATTTCATCACTTGAGCTCAAGAACACCAATTGACAAACTGAAAGATATGCTTGTGAAGTTCCAAATCATGAACCATCCAATCTAAGGACACACATGAATGTCCCAAACACTCTCCAAAATCCACACCACATAAGAAATCAATTTTGTAGCAATATGGATCAAATACCATAACTCTGCAACACTAAACACTGAAAAACCAATCTACATACGAGATCGCACAACTCGAACAAATCTCGTTTCAGAATATTGAAACTTATATTGAATCTGTTGGCATTTTGGAGGAATTGATAATGTGTTGCATTGATGTTTTGTCATTGATGACAACACTAGTTGTTATGGATGGTTACTGGCAGACAGGTTTTGGCTACCGACAGAAGATCTAGTGTTACCGGCAGAAGAGACTATCTGTTGGACACCTCCGACATGTTTGAATCTATGGAGTATGGTTGATTACATGTGGTACGTGCTTCTGGAGCATGTCTTAGTCAGATGGTATTGACTTGGTAATCGGATGCTATTATACACTCTAGTAAACCTTTACCAGCATAAGTCTAAGGTTCTACCAGCATAACTTTTATTGAGAATTCTTGACAGGATGCATAATTGGTGTTGGTACGACTTTCAAGATGTTGAAGATGTTCTCTGATCGTGCTTCAACCAATTGGAGATGTCTCTTTGGCATGGTGGACCCAAAATAGGTTGGGTGCTTATCTAGGTTATGGATCGGTATTATGTTAACGTGTTCTCTACACGTTACCAGGATGATTTATGGATTGGTTAATGTTGTATTGGTCTAAAGTTGACATGGCATATCATTGTAATATGGATATATGTAATGATCTTATTGTAATATCTTTTAGGTGGTAGACCTAATTGATTTAGGTCTTTGAGTAGGTGTAAATTGATGTAAGATCTCATTGTAGATCGGATGACGTGGTCATGAATTGTAATATCATATGCGAAGGAGTTGTGGTCGATCATTGAGGATCAATTTGGGTTTAAGAAAGAGGTCAAAGGCCTCTAGTGTTGAGCTTAATAGGGACTGTAATCAGACATCGTAGATGCTATCTCTGGTAGTTCATTCTATTGGATTATTGTCCAAATATCTTGAGGTGGTTTTAACCTCTTTGTAGTCAGTGAGACTCTTTTGTAATGAGCAGTGCACTCTAGGCAATGTGCCTTCCTGCATGTGCAGGCCCCTCACTGTATCACATAATTTCTGTAGAAGTATCATCTGACTGTGGGTAGGCTTCCCATCGTGGTTTTTCCCTTTATCGAGTTTTCCGTGTACAAATATTGGTGTTATGTGGTATGGATGCATTGTGTTGATTATATGTTTTATTATTGAGTTGCATTGTTTACCGATATATGTTTCTACCGGCATCTGTTTCCACTTTACTGGTATTTAAATATTTATGTGCTCCAGTTTAAGGTTGTATAGTGGATTAATTGTTATAATCTGTTAACAACTGATCCACCCCCCACCTCTCATTTGTTCACTGGTTATCCTAACAATTGGTATCAGAGCTTTGGTCCTCTTTTGCATAAGCTTAACCACTTGATGTAGATCCTAGGGCAACTAATCCTCTAACAACTATCTTTAGAAGAGAAATCCCTAAGCTTGATGGAATAAATTATGGGATATGGAAAAACCGAATGGAGACTCATCTTAGATGTCTTGGAAAGGATATTTGGGAGATCACTAAGAAAGGTTACACACCTTATGATTTGACATCTGGCAATCCTGCTCTTGTAGACTTGGATAAGAATATTGAGAATGATTGCAGAGCTAGAGAAGCCCTCCTGTGTGTACATACTGATCAACAGATCATTGGATTGACCGATAAATCATCTACAAAGGTTATGTGGGATAAATTACAAACTCTAAATGAAGGTGACCCTACTGTCAAAATTCCTAAACTTGATGGCTACTGGGTGAGATATGAAAACTTGAAGATGGATGATAATGAAAGAATTGCTACATTTATGGAGAGAGTAAATGAGATTGTCATGGGAATTCAATGTTGTGGAGGATCTTTGAGTGAAGATGAAATAGTTTCCAAAGTCTTGAGATCCCTTCCATTGGCTTACAAAATGAAGGCAACTATAATTAATGAGTTGAGAACAATGGAAAATACATCAGTTAATAGAGACATTTTGATTGGGAAGTTATCTTCTTTTGAGCTTGAAGAATTTGGACCTTTTGGAGCTATAAAATTTGAGCCTGCTTTTCATGCATCATCATCGTCATCACCATCATCATCTACCGACAAGAATTTTTGGAAACCCTTATATGAAAAGGAATTGGAAGACATGAGGAAAGAAGATGAAGAATTTGAGCAACTTGAAGCCTTATTTGCTAGAAGAGTACCTAAAGGACCAACAGGAAGTAAGTATGAAGGAAAAACACCTTTTAAATGTTTTGCATGTCATAAGATTGGTCATTTTGCATCTAGATATCCTGAAAGGAATGCAAGATTTGAGGAAAGATTTAAGAAATCTTTTAAGCCTAATCAGAATAGATACAAATTCAAGAGAAACAAACAATGCTTCATAGCAGATGAGGAAAGAGTAACTGATTACTCCGAGGATGAACCGACAGAAGACTGTGTTAGTGGATCTAGCAATGGAAAGGAATCGGTGTTCTATGCCCTAAAAGAAGATGAACCGGAACCAACTATCTTGAATGAAGAGAAGGCCATGGTAGCAAAAGTTGAAGATAAGGATGAATGGGTAATTGATAGTGGATGCTCCCATCATATGACTGGAGATAAAAGAAAATTTCTATCCCTACATGAATACAATGGTAGTCAAGCTAGATTTGGAGATGGCAAAGCATGTATGATCAGAGGTAGAGGCACTACTTATCTGGATGGTAAGCATAATACTGACAATGTCTATTATGTAGAAGGTTTAAAGCATAATATTTTGAGTGTTGGTCAATTGGTAGACAAGGGATTCCAAATTCAATTCAAGGATAGAAAATGCAAAACCATTAACAAGACTGGTTTGGAGATTTCTATCGGTACTCAGACTGGAGGTAACATATTCCACCTAAACACTGGTAATAAGACATGTTTGATTGCTCATATTGATGAGAGTTGGTTATGGCATAAGAGGTTGTGTCATGTTAATTTTGAGTGCATTGTCAAGATAAGTTCAATAGAGGCAGTTAGAGATATACCTAAGATTATGAAGCCTCATAATTCAGCATGTAAGGAATGCCAATTGGGAAAGCAAGTTAGAACTACTTTTAAGAGCATACAAGATAAATCTAATGATGTTCTTGATTTAATTCATACTGACTTATGTGATCCAACAAGGAGAATAAGCTTTCAAGGTGATAGATACATCATGTTGATAATTGATGATTATTCCAAAATGATGTGGGTGACTTTTCTTAGGGAGAAGTTTGAAGCTTTTGAGAAATTTAAGATATTTAAAGCAAAAGTAGAAACTAAAACTGGATTGAAAATCAAATGTCTAAGATTAGATCAAGGCGGTAAGTTCACTTCTCATGAATTTAATAGTTATTGTGAGACAAATGGAATTAGGAGACAATTATCTGCACCTAGGACTCCTCAGCAGAATGGAGTGGTGGAAAGAAAGAATAGAACCATTTTGGATGCAACAAGAACCATGATGATGGAAGCCCAATTACCTCATATCTACTAGAGAGAAGTAGTGAGTACAACAGTCTACACATTCAACAGAGTTCACATCAAAGGTGAAACCGGTAAGACTCATTATGAATTATGGTTTGGACATACACCTACTGTTAAATATTTCAAAATTTTTGGAAGTAAATGTTATATCAAAAGGGATGATTCAATTGGAAAATTTGATCCTAGATGTGATGAAGGAATATTTTTTGGTTATTCCAATCAAAGAAAATCATATAGATGCTATATCAAAAGATTACATAAAATTGTGGAAAGTGCAAATGTGAAAGTGAATGAACAATACAAAAATCAATCTATATCACATGTCAGAGAACCGATAGTGGAAATGATCATAACTAAACCGACAATACCACAACCAGTACAGGATACTGAAACTGTTACACCGACACAGTCAGAAAACTCAACTGTGATTTATGATCAGATTAGTGAACCTGAAGTTCAGAAGACTCCAAGGTATGTAAGATTAAACCACTTTGAAGATCAAATCATTAGAGATAGGAACAAGGGAGTTATGACTAGAAGGAGATTGGCAAATGAAGAGGTATGCCTTATTTCTCAAGTTGAACTGACAACTGCTATTGAAGCTTGTAAAGATAAACATTGGTTAAAGGCTGTGGAAGATGAATTATATTAGATAGAGAAGAATGAAACTTGGACTTTAGTTCCCCGACCTAAAAATAAGAATATTATTGGAACTAAATGGGTTTTTAGAAATAAACTGAATGAGGATGATCAAGTTATAAGAAACAAAGCTAGACTGGTTTGTAAAGGATATTCTCAAAAGGAAGGAATTGATTATGGTGAGACTTTTGCACCTGTAGCTAGAATTGAAGTTGTTAGACTATTTCTTGCCTATGCAACATATAAGAACTATAAGGTTTATCAAATGGATGTCAAATGTGCATTTTTGAATGGTGAAATTGAAGAAGAGGTATACATTGAACAACCTGATGGTTTTTCACTGATAGATGATAAGGATAGGGTTTGTAGATTAAAGAAAGCATTATATGGATTGAAACAAGATCCCAGAGATTGGTATGCAAGGTTGGATAAATATATTTTGAAGCTTGGTTTTACTAAAGGCAGTGCTGACAATAATTTGTATTACAAAACTACTGATGATGATATTTTGATTATTGAAGTATTTGTTGATGATATCATTTTTGGAGAAGAAGATAAATTGTGCATGGAATTTACTAACAACATGAAGAATGAATTTGAGATGTCCATGATTGGTGAAATAAAAAATTTCTTAGGTTTGCCGATTACTCAAACTGATAAAGGCATCTTTATTTGTCAAACAAAGTATCTAAGGGAATTGTTGAAAAAGTTTGGTATGGATAATTCCAAACTTGTAAGTACTCATATGATGACAAGTGAGAAATTATCTATCAAATATACATCTGCACCAGTAAATCCAACAAGGTATAAGTCTATGATTGGTGGCCTATTATATCTAACTCAGACTAGATCAGATATTATGAATGTTGTGAGTATTGTTTCAAGATATCAAAGTAATCATAAAGAAAATCATGAATGTGTAGTAAAGAGGATATTTCGATATCTACAAGGCACAACTGAATATGACTTATGGTATTATAAAGAAGATAACTTCACTTTGTGTTCATATACAGATTCAGATTGGGCAGGAGATGCTAATGACAGGAAGAGCACTTTTGGTGGAGCTTTCTTTCTTGGAAAGAAACTGGTTTCATGGATCAACAAAAAATAGTCATGCATTTCTTTATCTACTACAGAAGCTTAATATGTTGCAACAACAACTAATTGTACACAAGTCCTGTGGATGAAGCAAATGTTGAAGGATATCATGGCAAAATATAGTGAACCAGTAGTTATTTACTATGATAACTCTATAGCTATTGACATGTCTAAGAATCCAGTATTTCACTCTACGACTAAGCATATATCAATAAAGCATAACTTTTTGAAGGATAAGGTAGAAGAAAAGGAAGTCAAATTGGTTTATATGAACACTAAAGAGCAGATTGCAAATATATTCACTAAACCGTTGGCTAAAGAATCATTTGAGTATTTGAGAGACAGATTGGGGGGGTTTCTGCCCCTCTGATAGAGACTTGATTGATGCAGTTTGGCCTCAGTCTGACATGCATTATCAGAGATACTATTCATTCTGGTACTGATGAAGTGGTGCTACTACTCAAGGGGAGTAGTCAGCTTTGAGATTCAGGGACTTACATTATTGCTTTGATATTTTTGTCAGATCTCTAACATTGATGTCAAAAGGGAGAGATATTGATGTGAAAAAGAAAACTTCAGAACTTTACATAGATATTATTTAAAGGGGGAGTTTTTTGGTTGTCTTTTATTGGGGGAGACTTGTTTGGCATATTTTTGGTACTTAGATATTTTTCACATCTAGTGTTGCCATCAATGCCAAAGGGGGCGATTGTTGGCATTTTGGAGGAATTGATTATGTGTTACATTGATGTTGTATCATTGATGACAACACTAGCTGTTATGGTTGGTTACCGACAGACAAGTTTTGGCTACCGACAGAAGATCTAGTGTTACCGGTAGAAGAGACTATCTATTGGACACCTCCAACATGTTTGAGTCTATGGAGTATGGTTGATTACATGTCGTACATGCTTCTAGAGCATGTCTTGGTCAAATGGTATTGACTTGGTAATCAGATGCTATTATACACTCTAGTAAACCCTTACTGACATAAGCCTAAGGTTCTATTGGCATAACTTTTATTGAGAATTCTTGACAGGATGCATAAGTGGTATCGGTATGGCTTTCAAGATGTTGAAGATGTTCTTTGATTGTTCTTCAACCAGTTGGAGACGTCTCTTTGGCGTGGTGGAACCATAATAGGTCTGGTGCCTATCTAGGTTATGGACTGGTATTATGTTAACGTGTTCTCTACATGTTACCAAGATGATATATGGATTGTTTAATGTTGTTTTGGTCTAAAGATGACATGGAATATCATTGTAATATGGATATATGTAATAATTTTATTGTAATATCTTTTAGATGTCTGACCTAATTGATTTATTTCTTAGGGTTGGCATAAATTGATGTAAGATCTCATTGTATATCGGGTGTCATGGTCATGAATTTTAATATCATATGCAAAGGAGTGATCATTGAGGATCGAGTTGGGTTTAAGGAAGAGGTTAAAGGCCTCCAGTGTTGAGCTTAACCAGGACTGTAATCAGGCATGGTAGATGTTATCTTTGGCAATTCATTCTACTGGATTGTTGTCCAAATATCTTGAGTTGGTTTTAACCTCTCTGTAGTCAATGAGACTCTTTTGTAATGAGCAGTACGCTCTAGGCAGCGTGCCTTCCTGCTTGTGCAAGACCCTCATTGTATCACATACTTTCTATAGAAGTATCATCTGATTGTGGGTAAGCTTCCCACCATGGCTTTTCCCTTTACCGAGTTTTCCACGTAGAAATATTGGTGTTATGTGGTATGGTTGCATTGTGTTGATTATCTATTTTATTATTGAGTTGCATTGTTTACCAGTATCTGTTTCTATCGACATCTATTTCTGCTTTATTGGTATTTAAATATTTATGTGCTCCAGTTTAAGGTTGTATAGTGGATTAATTATTATAATATATTAACAACTGATTCACCCCCCCAAGTTGTTCACCGGTTATCCTAATAGAATTAACTAGAGAGAAGTATCTCAAAACCCAATAATCCACATCAGAACTTCTGCAATAGATCACCCAAACTAACTCTCTGCAACAAGCCAATTCACTGCAACATAGGAATATGTTGACATTAATGACAACAACACATTCCAATAACTCTAATATTCAACAATCTTTCTCTTTGGCATTGATTGCAACATATGAATGTGAAAAAAAATCAATTCAAAGAAAGATCAATTTCTGCAATCTCCCTCAAAATCACAAGGATCAACTCCCCTTTTGACAAACAACTCAAAAATACTTCAGGGTTTTTCACATGCATCTCTCCCCCTTTGACAAAAATGCCAAAGACATATACAAATTATTATTATCTCCCTCTAATAATCTCTATCCCTCTTAGAAAAAACTCACAAATCTGAACAACTGAATCATTCATCGACTACTCCCCCAGAGCAACAGCATCCACTCATCAATCTAGATAAAAGGATAAGACAATGAAGTCCACTAGATCAATGTAATTCAATGCATCTAGTTTACAATAGGAGGGGAAATCACCCCTAACTTCTCTCTCAGATTTACAAATGTATTTGAAGGCAAAGGCTTAGTAAATATATCTACAATTTGTTCCTTTGTAGATACATACTCCAATATGATTTATTTCTCATTCACCTTCTCCCTCGAGAAATGAAACTTGATTGATATATGCTTTATCTTGGAATGCAACATCAAATTCTTAGAGATATTGATAGCACTAGAATTTTCACAATATATAACGGTAGGCTCATTATAAACAACTCTGATATCCTTCAACATCTATTTCATCCAAAGTACCTGAGTATAATTGCTAGCAGCAACAATGTATTCATCTTTTGTAGTAGATAAAGAAATATAATCTTTCTTCTTGTTTGTCCAAGCAACCAACTTCTTTCCCAAAAATAATGCTCCACTGGTAGTGCTCTTCTAGTCATCAACATCACCTGCCCAATCAACATCAGTATAAGCATTTAAAGTGAAATTATTATCCTTTGGATACCACAAACCATAATCAATTCTTCCCTTCAAGTATTTGAATATCCTCTTTATAGAAGTAAGATGACTTTCCTTAGGATCAACTTGAAATATTGCAACAAGACATACAATATTCATAATGTCAAGTTTGGTCTGAGTCAAATAAAGTAGTCCACCAATCATAGATCTATATAGGGTCTGGTAAACCTTCAGAGATTCCTCATCTTTTTTCATCTTACATCTAGTCACCATAAGAGTTCCAACAGGTTTGGAATCATCTAACCCAAACTTCTTCAACAATTCCTTCCAATACTTTGATTGAGATATTAAAATGCCTTTATCAATCTGTGTAATTTGCAATCCCTGAAAGAATTTAATCTCACGTATCATAGACATCTCAAATTATTTTTGCATATCATTAGAAAACCTCTTACTCAAATCATCATCTCCTCCAAAAATAATGTCATCAACAAAGACTTCAACAATCATGATATTATCATTATCAATTTTGAAGTACAAATTACTATCAGCAGTATCTTTACAAAATCCCAACTTTATCAAATACCTATCTAATCTGGCATACCAAGCTCTAGGGGCTTGTATAAGTCCATACAATGCTTTCTTCAATTTGCATACCATGCCTTCTTCATCTATCAATAAAAATCTATCTGGTTTCTCAATATAGACTTCCTCTTCCAATTCACCATTCAAAAAGACTGACTTCACATCCATCTGATATACCTTAAATTTCTTAGGAGCAACATATGCAAGAAATAGTCTAACAACTTCAATTATAGCTACCAGAGAAGAAGTATCATCAAAATCAATACCTTGCATTTGTGAATATCCTTTACATTCAAGTCTTGCTTTGTTTCTAACAACTTCTCCATCTTCAATATTCAGCTTATTCAAGAACACCCATTTAGTACCAATTAAATTCTTGTCCTTAGGTCTTGGAACAAGTTCCCATGTTTTGTTCTTTTCAATTTGATCCAAGTCTTCTTCCATAGCTTTAACCCAATTTTCATCTTTACAAGCTTCAATGACATCTTTAGGCTCAATTTTGGAAATCAAACATGTCTCTTCAACAACTATTCTTCTCCTAGTCATCACACCTTTATTTTTATTACCAATAATTTGATTCTCTAAATGATTTAGTCTTACATACAACAGGGTCTTCTGATTATTTTGATTTTCAGGCTCTAAACTTTTTCATCAGCAACAACATCTGCATTCACTATCTCTACCATATCACTCTGCTTCATGCTCAGACTCTGCACTTGCTTTGCAGTAACATCCAAATCATCAAACTCATAGCTACATGCTTTGATTTGCTTCTCATGATTCTCATCTACCTTCACATTCACACTTTCCACTATCTTTCTCAATCTCTTGTTGTAACAACAGTAGGTTTTTCTCTTAGTAGAATATCCCAAAAAGATTCCTTCATCACTTCTTGCATTAAATTTTCCTATATCCTCATCTCTTTTGATATAACATTTAATTCCAAATATTCTAAAATATCTAACTGTAGGAATATGACCAAACCATAGCTCATTATGGGTCTTACTAGAATCACCTTTTATATGCACCTAGTTGAATGTGTAATGCCCTGCCAGGAAACCCCGAAGGGATAATGATAAAACACAAGAACATAGTGTAAATATTTTTTTTTTTAAAAGTTTAAACAGAATAATGATACAATGAGTTAACATTAAGTTCAGATTACACAACGGAAGACTTAAATAACACCTAAAGAGTTTCCCAACATGATTACTTGATTCAACTCTTAACTCAACTCACGCTAATTAATCCAATTAAGTTGATTAACTTAATGACATGATAATACTTAAACAAAAGGATAAATTCGCTCGGTAGGTTAAAAATATAGATAACATGGTTAAGTTCATCCATTACAATTTAACCATACATTACATCCAATCTTACATTAAAACATATGTCATGCATCTAATTTCCATACATACTTTAATTGCATTAAAAACTAATGAATACATTCAATTATACCAACCTACATTCTTTGTGATCCAAATTACTACATTTAATAAGATAACTACACACATGCATTTAAGATTAACCTCATCTAATCCACATAATACATTTTAACCATAATGACAGCCATACATACTAAATAAAAAGGAAACAAAAGAACACAATCACCACAAAACACCGAAATGATATCGAAGTTCACCCCTAGTGGGCTACATCTTTGGGTCTGCTCAACTGCAAGACCCCTCTAATAAATAATAGGGTGAAGAATACATAAGGTTCACATCATTTACATCCTGCCATCAAGGCATACATAAACCAATAATACATACGACCACATCGGTCCAATAGATACATGAATGATCCCAAAAAAGAAAAAGGATCCATTTGAAACATGATAAGAAGCAAATATAAAAGAACTGGAACACCCGTGAGACTAAGTCTTTGCAACCCATTATAAGCAACCCATGGTCTAACTTGAATATTAGGTGCTCCCAAAGGCATAAACAACTAGATATGACTCCACAACAATGCTCCTAGCAAAGACAACACAAACTACACACTAGTGAACATAAAGGACAAGTGTCATCACATAACTTGGTATGGTTACCCTGGTAGGCCTCCATAGGTCCCGACCCCATGTACTTAGTTACCCTGGCAAACTTTCCTGAACCTTTGGCCCATCTAAGTCTCATGTGGACCCAATACATCCTTTCATGAAGACAAGGTTGTTGGTTTTCCATTTCAGGCCTTCTCATTGCATGTTGAGTTTGTACTAGCCCTCATCCCATGCGTGAGGCACAATTATCTTCTTAGTGTTTCATTAACTAAACTATTTAATATGCTATTAGGTTATCACTTATTTAGACACACTTTCGATGGGTTACCTTGCAATCACTTTGGGCGTGACCCCCACTCGAAAGCCACTCCCCCATATGACACTAGATCATAATCAAATGAACTCCTAAACCAAGGAATACATTGGGACAAACATACAAAGTTCAATATGATAGGAATACCCACTTGGCCAAACAAGTCTCCATACGAGGTGCACTGATTAACGGTTCTCTGACTAGAGACCTGACCAGCTACAGTCAAACACATAACAATACCCAACACTCGCATAAAGGACATGGTCAGATAAAAACAATCACAAGAAAACAGTCCAAAACTTGAGATCATGAACACAAGTAGATTCCAAAATAAACATAGGATGATATCCACAATCACAATCAAGGACTTGTCATTTCTTAATCAAATGCAAATACAAAAAATTAAACATGCACAGACATAAATCTGACAATGACAATCTTCTTCCATATCATTTAAACATTACAATCGGTCCAGTTTTCTAACAGATCTAAGTAGATTGCAATTTGTCTACCTTGTCTAGGTACAGGTCACTCATGGTTTACTAACTCACTATAATTCATTTTGCATCACAAAAATAATATAAATACTTCATCATGAGTTTTCAAACCAAAATCACATTAATATAATTGTAATTATATGCAAAAAACATATAAAGATATAATTAAATATATATTAATTAACCAAAATTTAATATTTATTTTCCAAAATAAAATCATCATTTCATACTTATTCAAAACAATTTATCTAAACTTATCTCTTCCAAAAGGGTGAATTCACAATATTGGTTCCCACTTTTTGACCAACTTTGACACTTAGATGAATATTTTGAAAAAAATCTTCACTTTCCGATACCTATAACTTTTAAACCGTTAAGAATTTGAAGATGATATAAACTAGTGATTTTTAGCATCTTGTTTGTAGATTCTAAATTTGTTTTTTTCAAATTTGTTTGAATAAAATTTTATTGATTTTTCCATCTCCCTCAAAAAGTAATTTTTTTATAGAAAACAACATTTTTTAAGAGTGATGTGTATCCCGAAACGCATAATTTTTTTTCTATAAATGATAAAAACTTAATTCTTTTGAATTTTGGTTTGTAACATCAATACCTAGGGCATGCAGTTGGTTTGATAGTGATATGTTGAATATTTTTCATTTTATTAAGTCTTGAATTTTGACTAATTATAATTTAGATATATGTGTACGTTTGAACACATAACTTGTTCTATATATATCACAATTCAATTTTCTTTTCTTTTTTAGAAAGAAAACACCAATACCTAGTGCATAGATATTTTTCAGAATTTTTTTGAATTAGGTTACTATTTTTCCCAATGCATTGAACAAAGAAGTTCATGTTCGATGAAAAACCTATATTCATAAGAAAAAAAATAAAAATATGTTAATGAAATTAAATATATTAAAAGTTATACTATTTGGAAAGCTTATAATAATGACTAAATACCTAAGAAAAAAACTTTTAAAAGAATTAATTTGACCCCCCAAAAGCTCATGTAAAACTGGTTTTTTATCAGCATTTGATAGATGCAAAGGAGACTCCATTGCAAGTATGATTTAGAAGTAGAGAGGTTCTATCCAAGAAATTTTGATCTAAGAGCCTTTGATTTAAGTCTCTTCAGTTAATTACTTCAAATGGGACCTCTTAAAGCTTAAAGAATTATATTTTCTAAAAAATGTACGATTTCAGCAAAAATCAGGATGTACCAAAAAGTGGAAACCAACTTTGTGAGTTCACCCAAAACCAAGATACACTTTCCAAAAAATGGAAAAAAAAAACATTTAAAGAGACTAAACTAGATAATCATTTCCCAATGAATTTTTTTTTCCTTGCATATATTTAAACATATTAATTAGTATATATATCTTTATATATATACCTTAATTAATAAATTATTAATTGAATAGCAATTAATATATATTTAAAAATATACATTAATTAATAATTAGAAATTAATATATAATTAATAATATACATTAATTTATTTATTTATTTTAATGGTAAGATCTATCATTGATGGGGATAGCGCCCTTGTATTAATAAAAATAAAGGTTACAAAAAGGCATCAAAGCCTGATAGCAAGACCACAACAAACACCACTACCAGACCACCACCCTGTATACATAAACCTGAGGCCTAAACCAACACACCAAAGGACACAACCAGATTCAATCCAAGTACACATTATGCACCACCATTAAGGGTCTGCATGATGACCCCAACAAACTCTCCAACATTAGTCACAGTTTTAGTAGCTCTAGCCGAAAACCACCATACTTCTGAGTTTGTAATTCTGCGAAATGGAGCCATATTCCCATTTTGCACAACACACCTAAAAAATTCCCAAGCATTCTCACTGAATGTTCTCATCATCTCCCTTAACTCTTCCTTCTCTAAACGTTTGCGTTTAGCCCTACTTCTTTCACTGTTGACAGAATAATCACTCCCTTCATTCTCAGACTCCTCCCCTTCATCCTCAAAATCAGAGGGCAAAAAAACATCGGGCTGGAAGTAGGTCTTTAGGATACTAATCCATTCATTCTCTGGCAAGCTTAAAATGGAGTTAGCGATGCTATTCTCATTGACAGGTTTAACAAATCCGCACAGCAACTCCATGGCTCTTTCCCTAGACTCAATGATGTCCACAAGAGGCATAAGAACAGCTTCATAAACAGTGGAATCGCACTGGTGGTCATCAAAATTGAGTGTGATCCCAACAAGACCCTTTATGGCATCATAGGCATGCTCCTCTCAGATAAACAGGCTGCGGATTTGAGCATCCAACAACTCCTCATAGTTCATGCATCCAATGTTGTCGAAGTATGCCATAGGTGAGAACAGAGTCAAACCCGAGCGCAACCAAAAGTTTGTGACCCAACTAGCAACCTTTCCAAACAATGAGGCCGAGAGTTGAAGAAAGCCAATTAATAGGCACTTAGATATCTAGAAGATTCCATATGGATCAACAAATGCCAAATCAATCAAGATCACGTAGACTACAAAAATCTATCCTACTATCGTTGTTGTCTATCACATGTTGCTCTGAATGCCATCACTGCAAATATGAGTAGCCAGCCTGCTAAAATTGTGCGAATCCTCTACCACATATCCTAAATTTGCAGGCCTAGTTGCAAGGAGCATCATCCAACCCCATCACATTTCTTTTCCAATAAGTCTTTTCTGCTCAAATCCGTAATGTCCATACTTATTGATTTAGAATCCACTGACACTTCTACCAATTCTGAATTGACACCAAGATTAGCAAAGATATCTGCCAATCGATTTCCTTCACGATGGATGTGAGATATTTCATATGGTCTAATTTCTTGGAGTAGAGTGTGTATGCGTGGAATCCATTTAGCTAGCTTCCAATTTTGGTAATCTGGAGTTAATCACACCATTTATAATTATCTGAGAATCACCCTCAATCTACACATTAGAAAAACCTTTATGTTTGCAAAGAAGCAGACCAACCTCAAGGGCTCTTATTTCTACTTCATTATTTGTAGCGCAATCAATATGTCCATAGGTACCAAACAAAATATTCCCATCCTCATCCTAAATGACTACTCCATAACCAGCTTTCCCGGGATTGCCTCTACAGGCCCCATCAAAGTTTAGTTTTACCCAGTTTCTATGAGGTTTTTCCCACCTGACTTCTTTCCTGTTAATTATCTTTTTGGGATAATGGAATATAGTATTTTTGAAGGACCAATTCTTTTCCATTTCTAAGTCCCAATCATTGAACCTGAATTTCCTGACATTCCTTGATTTGCCACAAATAACTTCTTCTATAGTTGTCTTCAGGTTTTCAATGACTAATTCAATTGATCTAGATGTTTCTTTGAATATTCGTTTCTTTCTTTCTTTCCAAACAAACTAAACAATCATTGCAGGACCAACCAACCACAGAGCACCCCACTTTGTCTGACTAAACATAGGCCATGAGATAAGGAATTCTTTTAGAGATGCATTTCTAACTGTGTACAGATTAATCATATTTAGGAACCAATCCCAACACCTTCAAGAAAAAGTACAATTGAAGAGTAGATGATCCACCAATTCTTCCCTAGAATTGCATAACACACACCAACTTGGTCCATGAATACCTATGGATTTAAGTCTGTCGCCAGTAAGGATTCTCCCATTCAGAGCTATCCATAAAAAAGCCCCTGCTTTAGGCATAACCATGCTATTCCAACACAACTTGCTAGGCCAATTCAGATTGATAACTCTATGCCTTTGAACTTTGTAGCCCAACTCAACATTGTACTCTCCTGACTTAGATGCACACTAGAATATACAATCTTCATCATCAGAGGCTAAAATTGTTCTATTTCTCAGGATAGCTTCAAGCCTTTTACATAACTCTTGGTTGCTGATTGTTATCTGTTTCCAAGTCTTCTTGCCATGTCGCTCAACATCCTCAAAATAATTAGCAACTTGCACTCCTATAGCAGATTCGATGGTGTTAATCCAATCCTGATCATCAAAGACTTCTGTCAAAGGCAACTCCCCATCCCATGAGTCCCGCCAGAATTTTTCCCTACACCTGTTACCAAATTTCCAGGAGATATGGTTTGTGATGATATGCCTGCTTTTCCAAAGGAAGTTCCAAGTGGGAGATCCCTTATCTCTATCTGCAATTGTGAAAATTCGATCAGGTTCATCAGAGTCCAGATACTTTTTCTAAAAAATTCTACACCATAGCTTATTGGGATTTCTATACATTTTCCAAGATAGTTTCGTGCCAAGGGCCGAGTTTTGAGCATTCATTTTTCTCAGCCCCACTCCCCCATACTCTTTCAACATGCACATGGTGTCCCATTTTATCAGTGGTATCTTCCTTTGGTCCTTAGCCGCATCCCAGACAATTTTTTTTTAAAGACCATTTAATTTCGCACCAACCAAATTTGACATTTGAAAGCATTGCATGCTATAGATTGGAACCGCCGATAACACAGATTTTATCATTAATAGTCAGCCAGCCTGAGTAAGCCATCTATTCTTCCATTGCTCTGATTTCACCTTACATGAGTTGAGAACATCTTCCCAAATTTGGGATTGTCTGCTGCCCATATTAATTCTGATCCCAAGGTATTTAAGGGGAAGATCAACAATATTGAAGCCAAGGAGATGAGCAATGCGATTCTGAGTCATTTTGCCTGTATTAAAAAAGAATACATGAGACTTATCCTTATTCATTTGCTATCCCGACAATAGAGAATATTCATCTAAAACTTCCATAATTCCTTTGGCTTCCCTCAACGAAGATTCACCAAACAGAATTGTGTCGTCAGTGAATTGTGAATGGGTAATGGGCTCCAGTGTGTTGTGGACTTGAATACCATTCCATTGCCTAGTTGTTTGCTTAGTTTTAATTAAATTACCAAGTACCTCTACCATGAGAACAAAGAGGGCAGGGGATAGGGGATCCCCTTGCCTCAACCCATTGGTAGCTTTGAAGAAACCAAAAACCACACCATTTACAAGCAAAGAAAAATTAACAGTGGAAATGCAGAAACTAATACAGTCAATCCAGTCCTTTGGGAAGCCATAGAATTTTAGTACCTTCACCAAGAATTACCACATCGCCTTATCATATGCTTTTGCAACATCTAGCTTTATGATCATACCTTTGATTTTCTCTTTATGTATGGAGTGCATGACTTCAGACACAAGAATAATGTTGTCCGCTAATTCTCTTCTAGGAGTAAAACCATTCTGGTTCTCTGAGACGAGGTGAGGTAAAATCTTCTTTATCCTGATGGCCATTGCCTTCGAGATAATTTTGTATATAGTATTGCATAACGATATGGGCCTGAAATCATGCATTGAAGTGCATTCCTATTTTTTGGGGATTAAGGCAATGAGTGTATTGTTCAATTCTTTTACAAACTTTCCTTTTTTCCTGAACTCTTCCACGACCAACTAGATGTCATAACCCAGAAATTCCCAACATTTCTGGTAAAATTCAGCAGTCATCCCATCCGAACCCGGGGCCTTATGTGGATGAAGTTTGAATGTAGCTCTCTTAACCTCTTTCAATGTATAAGGCTCACATAACATTTTTGCCTCGTCCTCAAAGACCAGTTTGTGCAATATTTCGGATAGCCTACCATCTGAAGCATTACATGTCTGATTGTAGTTCCCCAAAATTCTCTCGAAGTGTTCAAGTGTAGTTTGCTCAATCTTGGCCTCAGTGATTCTCAACGCCCCATTGTTATCTAAAATTGAAGTTATTTTATTTCTGGCTCTTCTGACTTTTGAAGAAGCATGGAAGACTTTTGTATTTCGGTCTCCCTCTGCAATCCATAACGCTCTCGACTTTTCATGCCAATAGACTTCTTCTCTATTTAGTAGCTCAACATATTGTTCCTTAAGTAGTTTTTCTTTTAGATAATCTTCCCTGACCATCCCCACTAACATAACTCTATTATTGATATCTTCCAATTCCTCTTCAATTCTGAGCTTTTCAGTGAAGATATTTTTGAATGAGAACTTGTTCCAATGTTTGATTTTGTTTTTAATAAATTGGATTCTCTTAACAAATCGGAAGCTAGGGGAACCGGAAAATATGTTGCTCTCCAGCCACCAATTCTTGAGAAGGTCAATGAATTTAGGATCCCTCCACCACATTCTTTGAAATTTAAAATAATTTATGTTCTTGGGAGACTAATGGTTGATAGACAAAGTAATAGGTAAATGATCCGATCCAGCATTTTTGGGAATGACAACAATTAATATATTTTTAATAATATACATTAATTAGTAATTAGCAATTAATATATTATTAATAATATACATTAATTAATAATTAATAATAATAATAAAATAACATTTAAAAAAAAAATTCTTTATTGCTCTTTGCCACACAGTGGCCCCCACACCCTAGTTATCATGGGCTGTGGTTACCACGACCATGGTTTCCATGGACTATGGTCTCCATAGCCATGGAGAACCATGGTCTGTGGTCTCCACAGTCGTGGAACCACATGTCGTGGTTTCCACGTTGTGGAGCCATAGGTTGTGGTTTCCATAGACGTGGAGCCACAGGCTGTGGTACTCCATAGTGGGTTGTGGGTAGAGCCATGGCTCCCCACGCCCACATACGCAAACCCAAAAATTAATTTAATTTTTTTAATTTAAAATTAATAAATAAAAAAAATTATTCATAAAGCCCCAATTCACAGCAGGTCTCAGACTAAGACTCAAAAATAAATTTCCTGAATACAAGGGGTTTCATATGTATAAAAATCTGTTCAATAACTAGTCCCAGAATAGATAAGACTGGGCAGATTCTTCCAACCAAATACCATAGTTGGGTAAATATAATTAATTTACACACATTTATCCAACCAATCAAACCAATCTTTCCCAAAACAAACTAATTTCACAATCTAAAACTTGAATCTGAAAACATTCATTTGGAGTTTTAACAAAATTTTATTATGAACAACGAACCCCAATTTGTGATTTAAAAATCAATTTGATCAACCAAAATTTGATCTGGGGGTTGGGAAATAAGGCAAGGAGGGTTTGAATTTGAGATTAAACTACAACTCTTCCTTATTCCACAAAATATAAAAGATTTTTAACAAGCACAACCAAATTTCTTCAAAATCAAAACAATCTCTATTAAACAAAACCAAAGAGATAAACAAGAATCTAACCTTATTCAGCAATCCTGGAAATGATTTGATGAAGAGCCCAACCTACAAGCTCAAGAAAATCCTTCTCCCACAAATGCCCCAAAATTTTCATTCCAAAAATAACTCTCTAAAAATATTTTCAAAACCTAGGTTAAAAGGGAAAAGTTTGACCAAAATTCATTTTTTGGATTTAAAATAATTTCCTCCAAATAAAAATGAAAACCATTTTTCCCAAACAATTCAAATATGCAAAAACTCGCTTTTCTTCTAAAATTGATTTTTTTAATTTAATTAAAACTAACATTTCTATTTCAAAATGCCAAAGAGGCCAAAATATTTCTATTTTCAAATACTATTTAACCTTTCTTTTCAAAATGCATATACTGAATAAATTCATCATTTAAAAATAACCATTTAATCGAACTTGCTACAAACATGAATTGAGCAATTCTAATTAATGATTAATCACACAAAGGGGTCCTATTTAATTTAGTCCCTTAATTTACTAATGTGTAAAAGAACACATTTAATCAAACTAAATACTTAGGATTAAATACTCAATTTACCACACGCAAAACACGCAACCCAAGAAAGCCAAACCAACACACGACCCGCATACCCAACCAAAGGGGAAACTGACGGATGACTGACGATGTTCACTTGAGCACGACTAGGGTAAAACAAGGGTCTTATGACTACCTATTCCAATTCCTGAGGACCAATGAGGTACACTCAAACCTACGAATCCAGGTGGAGACGAACCTTGTACCTAGGTGATACTATACCTGCAATCTCCTGCAACCATGAACCACGCATGTATACATATATACTTAATGAAAGTGTTAGCCTGAGGTTGATATCATGAATTAGAAGAACAAATAAACTTACAAAAGAATCGATGCGAAAACACATTTACAGGTACGCACAATAATCATAATATATGACTATAACATTACATCATGGTACAACAACCATCCAAGAAGGCCACTTAAAAAAGTCCACCAGGGTCAAACTGGGTTTTAAAATCTGATTAGGGCATGGGTACTACAGAATGTGTATGCAATAGTGCTAACAACTTATCTCCAATAGATATGCAAAACATTCCCTTCAATCATCAGATTTCTAATAGAATCCAAAATAATTTTGTTCTTCCTTTCAACAACTCCATTCTACTGAGGGATTCTCAGAGTAGATAATTGTCTCCTGATTCCATACTCTTCACAAAAAGAAATAAACTCACTAAAAATAATTCATAATTCATCTCCTCTGTCAGACCTCAGAGAATTCAGCTTCAATCCTGTCTCTATCTCCACTCTAGCTTTGAATATTTTGAATTTCTCCAGTGCTTCAAATTTCTACCTTAGAAAAGTGACTCACATCATCCTATAATAGTCATCAATCAGCAACATAAAGTATTTATCTCCCTATAAACTTCTCCTGTAGAAGGTCTACATAAATCAGTATGCACAATATCTAATAATCCATTAGAAATATATAGTTTGCTTTTGAATGAAATTCTTGTTTGCTTTCCCAATTGACATTCTTTACATATCAGATTAGTAGGCTTCACTATCTTAGGCAAATCTCTAACAACTTGAGTATAACTAATATTAATCATGCAGTCAAAATTAACATGACACATTCTCTTTGTAGTGTCCTAAAATTGTGACCTCCACAATTTTGACCACATTTTAGGTCCTCATTTAAGCGACTGCATCTCTCTGTCAACTTAGACCCCTCTCTACACCTTCATCCTGAGTTTCCCCTTGTTTCATCCCATATGTTGCCTCATGACCCTGTCTAGGCCCCAAAATAGGCCACAACAGGGGCATGACACCCCTATCCTCCCCCTTAGGGTGGCCCTAATATGGGTCCATCTTGCCCTTGAACCTAATTTTCTCTTCGGGGACTTAAATCCTCCAATGTCGGCCTTTAGTGAGATGACAATAATTCTCCTAGGCTAGTATAAAAGGGGATCTAGTTGTCTCATTTGGATAACAACAAGGCATAAGAGAAAATATACAAGCATAAGGAGAATAAGCGAGATTCAAATGGAAGGTCTCCATTATCGTCATCAAGCATTCAAGTTCTCTTCTTCATGTGTCTTCTTCATTCATCCATTGGAGCAATATTGTAAAATTCATTTGCAAGCATGTGTGTGTGTTAGGGTTTTTTCATGTTACATGCCATTTCATACAACATTTGTGATTACATTCAAGAAGAAAAGAAATCATTATCATCAATTGCAGATCTACAAGGTATACATTTCCATTATTTGCATTTAAGCATTTGCAATTTTTTTCTTTCAAGGCTGATTCCTCAACTGATATTTGACTAAGGAAAACCCCTATCCACAACCCTTCTTCCCTTATTTTCTATGTGTAGGTTGCAGGTGTACAAGTGCAATTGCAGGATTGGACTCAATTGATAGAGATGGAAAAACCCTCTTCAGAGCACACATTTTTTGGAGGATCATGTGCACTTTCAACACGGCCCCGACGACTTTTCTCCAAATTTGTAGGGCAGATCCGTATTAGTCTGAATATCTCTATTCCAAAATTACAGCACGATCTCGAATCGGTAGCTCCTCATTTCATTCACTTTATCTCCCTTTTCTACATAGTCAACAAGTCAACATATCTATTTACAAAAGAGGGCAAATCACTTTCCAACCCTTGCAATCCAGTTGGAATTCATATCCTTATTTCCCTTGGATTTGGATCTAGTGGTTTCAAGTCCTTCTTCTGAATTTAAAGTTCCTCCCAAGTGAAAATCATCATAGTGACTTCCTTTCTCTCTCCTAGGTGGGGAGTCACTAGGGTTCAATTTTCCATTTTACATTTTGGTGAACCTGACATCTTACACTCTAATTCTGATTTCTTATTGTTAGATCTGAATTATTGCAATTTGAATTTCAAATTTTCACTTTCAAGTTTAATCATTTTACAAACTTTAGAGGTTAATTGCATAAAAAGCCTAATTTTTCATTTTGACAAAATTTAGCTTGTGAAGTGTAGCATTTTAATTGCTTGTTTCAGATCTAATTTCTATTTCATAGTTGCAATTCAAATTTATCTTTTCATTCCGAAAATTAAGTGGTTAAAAAGAAAAACCCTAATTTTTAAGAATCTCCTATTTCGACCTTTGACTGCTGATTTGACCAATCTAGACATCTCCAAATCTATTGTTTTTTTGGATTCCACAATAAAATCATAATTTCTATCATCCCTAAAAATTTCAAAAAAAGTTGGTCAAACCAAGTGTACTTTGCACACGGTCCCTGGCATTTTTCCCAAAATTTTGGTAGTCAGAATTGACTGTATTTTCCTACTTAAATCCAAAAAATTGGCATACTTTATCACTTTTTGCACCCCTTAAGATCAAATACAAATTCAAATATCCACACCAAAATTTTAAATTAATTTTCATAAAAAGATCCTAATTTTAGATCTTCTTTTCAAGTAAATTAAGGTTTTAATTAAGAGACTTTCAATGGCAATCAATGGATCAGATTTATTTTCTATTTCACATATGATTACGTTGTTTTTAACATATATTTATTATAATCATGTGTTTGATAATGGCTTTCTTCATTTCATGTTGCTCCTTTTCATTCATAGCACTTGGTCATACTGTGTTGCTCAGATTTCAAGTCATTTCCTTTTCAATTTCATCTCAAAGCTTTCATGTATCATTTTTGTTGCATTATGGTGATGTTATTAACAAAATCCATTGCATGTATTAATCACCTTAAGGCTTTTGTATATAACAACCTGAGAAACCCTAATTCTTGCACTTCTCCTAGGGTATCCTATGTGAATAAGATGAGAGCTACTATATCAACCAATGATCTTTTTCAAAAAGAGAAATAATTGGAAAACAATATGGGCCCATCTTCTTCTTATACACATTCCCTTGAGCAAGGGGGGAAAAATCATAATATCAACATTCTTACATCTTTAGACCCTCCTTATTCTCCTAGGACTTATCTTCAACGTCAAAGTATATGTAGGGAGGATGATGTTATGCATTTTATTCATGAGCTTTCCCCTCGCATAGAAATGAGTAAAGGTGAACCTTTAGATGATGAAGATGTTCATCCCAAATCTCCCCAAAAGGATAATCCTGACAAAGGAAAGAAGGTTATCCTTTCCCATGATATTCCTTCTTCATCTACAAAACCTCTCATTCCACCTTACACATCAGGTTTAAAATAAATTCATGGTCTTATTCCCCCAACTTCCCATTTGCAACATTCTTATAGTTGTGGCTTTAATAATAACAAAACAAGGTTTTAGAGGACAAGGAATTTGGAAATTTGAACAAGGAATCCGTGTCCCTATAAACCCTCTTACGCAAGCTACTACAGAAGGCCTAGGAAGTGAAACTCCTCTCTCTAAGGATGAACTCCTTAGGCTTGAAAATTTTAAGAACTATCTTCAAAAGGAACAAATCAAAAGAGACCGCAAGAATGCTTCTTCTTCAAAACATCCCTTTTGCTCATTTCATCAAACCCATGATCATAATGTTGATGATTTCCTTGATTCTTAAAAATCTATTCAAGATGGCATTGACAGTGGCAAAATTAGAATTATGGATGATAAAACTTCTTCTAATAATTCTCCTCTTCCATGTTAAGAAAATGACTTAAAACACATTTATTATCCTGATAGACTAGCTACGAGAATCTATTGGAGATAAAAATATGATAAGAATATTTATTTTCCTCCTAAAAATCCAAACAAGAATCTTAAGCAAGTGAAAGGTGAGGAATATTGCATTTTTCATGATTCATATTCACATTCTCTTGGGAAATGCCATGCATTTAATAAATTTGTTCAAAAGCAATATGATCATGCACAAATTTCTCTTACAATAGATCTATATGTCTTCCTTGACATGAACATAGTGCCTTAGCACTTCTTTTCTTCTCATGTTTCTCTTCACCCTATGACATAGCTAGCCAACTTAACCAGGAGCTCTTTATCATTTGTGGTGGTATTGTTTCAATTTTAAATACTTCAGGGTAGCAACATGAAACTCACTTCTCCTTTTTCCCATTAATTTATCTTCATGCATTATTCATTATTAGAACTCCTTTCTTGCATAAAGTTATTTGAGCATATAATTGTTCTTTGGTTTTTCTCTTTTCTTGAAGAGGAGCATCTTTAATGAGTAATACACTTCTTCTTCTTCTCTTAATTCTATTGGAAAACTTACCTCATCTATGGTTTCGATTATTTACAAATATGATATGCCCCTAGCATGGAATGGTCTCTTGTAAAGTACATGACCCTTCCTTTAGAGGATTCATTCTATTAGTCTAGTGTCATAAAATTGCAACCCCTGCAATTTGCAGCCATATTAGGGTCTTCACGTTGGTGATTTGAATCCCTAAGCCTGATTGGAGACCCAAGACTTGCTCATCCCCAGAAACTGTACTTTTTTTGTCCTTCACATTGCTTGAACTTGCTTCCTATCCTGAGATAAGGGTGGGATAGGGGTGTGGCGCCCCTGTCCTAGCCCTATTTTGAGGCCCCCTCTGTCCTATATTTGCATTGTTCTTTGCAATTAAAACGGGAAAACTTTCCCTGTGTCAGCCTATGAGGAAAAATCAGTCAATTAACCCTAATTGATGAATATATAAGTTGCATTTACCTTCCCATTTTCATAAGTCGGAAGTGGGAATTTTTTATGAGATCGCGCATTCAAGCATTCCTTTCAAGCATCAAGCATTCTCAAGTCTCCCTTCAAGGATAGGTTTTGCATTCAAGTCAAGGATTCAACCATTGAAGAGGATATCCCTTTCAAAATTCAATTTCACATAAGAAAATATACCTACATTTCTATCTACAACCTCTCTTGAGGTGAATTACATTTCAGTCTTTCATTTACATTTACTTGCAAGTACTTTTTTTCATCATTCAGTTAATTCCAAAACTGGGGTTTGACTTGCGGGCAAACCCCCAATCACAACCCCTTTTCCTCTCTTTTCTGTGTGTAGGTTGTAGGTGCGCAACTATGTTTTTAGATTCAGACTCAATTTGTAGAGGCAAAAAAACCCTTTTCATTTCGCATATTTTTCACAGGACCGTGTGCACTTTCAACACGGTCTCAACAACGTTTCCTCAAATTCATAGGGTATATTTGTCTTGACATATTATAGCCATATCCAAGTACACAGCTTCATCTCGCACTTCTATTTCAAGTTATAATCAGTTCTTTGCTACTTTGGCACTTAGTCAAAACGCATAATTCAACCATTTTCCATTCTAAAAGAGGAGTTAGCTTGTCATTTTAACACCATTATCAATTCATTTAGTATTCAATCTCTTCCCTAAGAGATTGGATCTATTGAACATCCCCCCCTCTTTTAATGTAATGTCGATAAAGTGTTTGAAGGGAAATCTGCAGTGAAACTTTCTTCTCTCCTCAGAGGGAAGAAAAGATTTCCTCTTGATCTCTCCATCATTCACTTTTCCCCAGATCATAGTTAGGAAGGCATATCGCTTGAAAATAATCTCCATTGGAAGATTTGTGATGCTTCTCATTGTTCTTCTCACTTGGGGGGCAAGGATTTCACTCCTTCATCTTTCTTCTATCTCATTTATCATTATTTCCTTTAGAGGCTACATTTTTCATATGTGATTATCATTTATTACAATGGTACGTTCTTATGACTAATCCCTCTTGAGGAATATGCGATTTTCTTTCTCTCTTCTCTTAGAAGATTACCACTTCTTGAGATGTGTATTTGACATTTACTAATATGTTTTCTTGCATGCCTTCATTGTGCATTTGCTTATGTTTAATATCTCTCTAGAAGATTGTGTAAGCTCTTCTCATTGTCCCTACACTTGGGGGGAAACGATCTCTCTCTCTCTCTCTCTCTCTCTCTCTCTCTCTCTAAGGACCCATGCTTTCCTATTTTGCGGATGGTGTGAGTTTTTATTACTTGATGCCATTCCTTCTATGAAATTGTTGTTGTTTGCTCTAGGGTTCTCTCTTATACAAGAGGTGTAAGTCCTTGACTATAACCTCTTTCACACTTGGTAATATACATCTACAATAAATTCACCCACCCCATTGGGATAAAAGTGAGTCATCCTTTATCAAGATTCCCTTTCACCTAGAAATATGAGGAAGGATTGCATTCTTGTTCTCTTCTATGCTTTGTTCTAGAAGATGTTATATTTGTCTAAGACAACTCCTCTTTGGGGTAGATGTCTTTTTAACAAAGATCTCATCTCCTCCAAGGATCTCCTTTACACTTACAACAGGATATCTCTTTTTCAACTATCTTACCCTTGCTTGATGAGTAATCCCTCTCTTGCTTGGATTTATGACATTGTTGGATAATGGATATCTTCTTTGTGTTGAAGGTAGGTATCCTTATTCTACTTTCCTTAGGATATCAACATACCACTATGTTGATATCTTAAGGGGGGGCACCCGCACTACTCCTTTTGTACTATATTTCTCTCATGCATTGTGTCTCTTGTACAATGGGACATTCTCAGAACTAGAGTATAGCCTCTTAGAGAGAGATGTCACCTCTTTTCCCTTATATAGTGGGTCATTCTTGAAACCAGAGGGAAGCCTCTTAGAGAAGCCTCTAAGGAAAGCCTCTTAGAACCAGAGGGATATTCTTGGAACCAAAGGGAAGCCTCTTAGAGAGAGATGTCGCCACTTTTCCCTTATAAAATGGGTCATTCTCAGAATCAGAGGGTAGTCTCTTAGAGAGAGATGTTGCCACTTTTCTTTTGTACAGTGGGTCATTCTTGGAACAAGAGGGCAGCCTCTTAGAGAGAGATGTCACCACTTTTCTCTTGTATAGTGGGTCATTCTTGGAACCAAAGAACAACCTCTTAGAGCGAGATGTCGCCACTTTTTCTTTTAGACAGGGTGATTATTCTCAAAACCAGAGCACGGTCTCTTAGAGCAAGATGGCACACCTTTCTTGACATTTATACTATTCATCTTATATATGTTGTAGCATACTCGGGCATAGAATCCTATGAGGTGCTTCGAACCTCACTTACACACATGCGCATGAGGTTGAGTGGAACCAATGACATTCTCACCTTCCTCACTTACATGGATCACCTAATTCTAGGGGAGAGATGTACATGGTTTCCTCTTGCTCACCTTTCTTCTCATGGATCACCAACATGTATATTCATGTCCTCTCTCTCCTTCCTCTCATGTGTTAGGACCCAGAGGCAATTGAGAGGGGGGGGTGAATTAGTTGTCTATTAATTTCAACCCAAATATACTTTAACCAAACTTGATACTTAATACTGGTAAACCAAACTTAATGCGGGTAAACAGATTAACAGATAATAACAGTACCAATGAAACTTAATGCATGAAACAGAAAGATAAACAATATCCACAACACATAACATAGAGATTTGTACATGGAAGCCTTGTAAGGAAAAAACCATGGTGGGAAACCTTACCCACAATCAAATGATACTATTGCAGATAGTATGTGTATATAAATGGGGTCTGCACATGCAGATAGGCCAGCTGCCTAGAGCTCACTGCTCAATCACAAAATGAGAGGCACACTGAATACAATTGGATGATTAAATCCAATGATAATTTACTACTCAAAGTAGCATCTCCAATGCTGGATTTAGTGTCGGTTAAGCTCTGATTGTCTCCTTCAAACCTTCCTTGAATCTTCAAATGATGTCTGTGTGAGTAGCTCTTCTTATATTCGCATATACCAAATATCACAACCTTATAATACCTTATCTCATTTCCTATATCAATCTCACAATTGAGATCTTACATATATACCAAAACCTAAGACCAAATGTGTAGGTCGGATTACTAAGAATAATATAATAAAATCTATTACAAGTAAGTCAAGATGCGATGCATCATGTCGGCTCACCAAAAATATTAATTGATTAAACCATCTCCATAATGTGTCGTGCTGATCTGGAATAGATAATGCTTGCCGGTCCATAAACTAGACCCATTTGCCAGTAACAACAAATATGCCAACCCAATTAAACCAATAACTAAATCTCCAAAACCAAGTATCCAAACCATGTCTTTGACATAACCAAGCGATCTCCAAATGATAACAAGTCACCCTTAGTGCGGTGAACAATATAACTTGCCGGTGAACCAAATACTGGTGACTGTGCATAAGTCACTGAACTTGCCAGTGAACATAACCAAAGATCTCCAGAAGGATAAGTATTGATAAGTGTTGACATCAATGACAAAACCAATGCAACATATCCATAATACCAACAATCTCCCCCTTTGGCATTGATGGCAACACAAGATGGAAAAACCATCTAAGTGCCAAAGCAGAAATGCCAATAAACCAAAAACCAACAATCTCTAGAATAGATCAATACCAGAAATCAAAATACAAATCATCTTTGCATTTGTATAATCACTCCCCCAATGAATAATCTCTCCCCAAAGGACAATGTGTTTTTCCATAGATATCTCTCCCCCTTTGATATCAAATGCCAAAGCAATACAAATACCAGATACAACCAATTTATAGAGCCAATTACAAATACTAACTTATCCAACTACTCCGCCTGAGAAGTAGCTCTCCTCCATCAAAGCCGAAAAAAGGTTTCTCTGTAAATTCTACTGGTTTGATGCCAAGCATCAACTGTCTAAGTCTCTACTGGTGAGGGTATGACCCCAAGCTTCTCTCTGAGATATTCAAATATTTCCTTAGGAAAAGGCTTAGTAAAGATGTCTGCAATCTTCTCTAAGGTATTCACATAAACCAATCTTACTTCCTTTGCTTCTACATTCTCTTTCAGAAAATTGTATTTGATAGAAACATGTTTAGTTGTACAGTGAAATAACGGATTCTTAGATATATCAATTGCTATTGAATTATCACAATAGATGATTATAGGTTCTTTGCATTTTACCTTTATGTCCTTCAACATTTGTTTAATCCATAATACTTGAGTACAATTGGTTGTTTTTGCAACATATTCTGATTATGTTGTTGATAATGATATACAACTTTGTTTCTTGCTCAACCATGAAATCAATCTGCTACCAAGAAAGAATGCCCAACCGGTGATGCTCTTTATGTCATCTACATCTCCCTCCCAATTAGCATCCGTGTATGCACATAAATCAAAATTTTCATCTTTAGGATACCATAAACCAAGATTTGTTATGCCTTGTAAATACCGAAAAATCCTTTTTACTGCTGATTCATGATTTTCTCTAGGATTACTCTGAAATCTTGAAAAAATACACACTGTATTCATTATATTAGGTCTTGTTTGTGTCAAATACAGTAAACCTCCAATCATAGATTTGCATCTTGTCAGATTAACAGGAGTTGAGTCATCCTTCAATGGTAATTTATCAATTGCTGTCATAGGAGTACTTACCGGTTTAGAGTTTTCCATACCAAATTTCTTCAGTAATTCCTTCAAATACTTTGATTGACATAAAAATATACCTTTATTAGTTTGATAAATTTGCAAATCTTATTTTTTTTTATTTCCCCAATCATACATTTCAAATTCTATTTCCCCAATCATACATTTCAAATTCTTCCTGCATCTTGTTAGAAAAGTCTTTACACAATCCATCTTCTCCTCCAAAAATGATGTCACCAACAAAAAATTCAATAACCAGAATATCTTCATTAGTCACTTTGAAATATAAGTTGCTATCAACATTACCTTTAGTGTAACTAAGTTTCATAAGATATTTGTCCAATCTAGCATACCAAGCTCCAGGAGCTTGCTTCAATCCATAGAAAGCTTTCCTTAACCTGCAAACCATATCTTTATCATTTAATGAAAATCCGTCAAGTTCTTCAATGTAAACTTCCTCTTCAAGATCACTATTCAGAAATGCACATTTAACATCCATTTGATATACTTTATAGTTTTTGTGTGTTGCAAATGCAAGAAATAATCTGACTACCTCAATTCTAGCTACCGGTGCAAAGGTTTCATTGTAATCAATTCCCTCTTTCCATGAATATCCCTTACACACTAGTCTTGCTTTGGTTCTGATTGCCTTACCATCTTCATTAAGTTTATTTCTGAATACCCATTCAGTTCCAATTACATTTTTATTTTTAGGCTAGGGAACCAATGTCCATGTATTGTTCTTTTCAATTTGTTCCAATTCATCTTCCATAGCCTTAATCCAATGTTTATCTTCACATGCCTCAATGATAGATGTTGGTTCAATTTGAGAAATTAAACATACCTCTTCATTTGCCAGTCTTCCTCTTGTCATAACTCCTTGATACTTATTCCAAATTATCTAACTTTCAGAGTGATTCAATCTTACATACCTAGGTGTGTTCACTTGTTGTTGTTCTTTAGTCACTGTGGAATTCTCTGATGATGTCGATGTGATTGGATCAACATTCTTTATCGGTGAATTCGGTATAGGTTTATTTGTGATTATCTCAACTGCCGGTTCAGAATCTATAGACCTTGAATTTCTTCTAAAATGTTCATCAATCTTCACATTTGTGCTCTCAATGATTTTCTGCAATCTCTTATTAAAACATCTATATGCTTTTCTTTTAGATGAATACCCAAGAAATATTCCTTCATCACTTCTAGGATCAAATTTACCAATATACTCATCTCTCCTAATGTAACATTTGCTTCCAAATATTCTGAAGTACTTAAGAGTAGGAATATTACCAAACCATAGTTCATAGGGTGTCTTACCAGTTTCACCTTTGATGTGAACTCTATTGAAAGTGTAAACTGATGTATTCACTGCTTCTCTCCAATACACATGAGGTAGATTTGCTTATGATATCATTCTTCTAGCTGCATCCAGAATAGTTTTATTCTTGCTTTCCACAGCTCCATTTTGCTGAGGTGTCCGAGGTGCTGATAGTTGTCTTCTTATTCCATTCACTTCACAAAATGTATTGAACTCTTTAGATGTAAATTCACCTCCTTGATCTAATCTTAAACATTTGATTTTCTTGCTGGTTTCATTCTCTACAAGTGCCTTGAATAATTTGAATTTCTCAAAAGCTTCCGATTTCTCCATGAGAAAAGTAACCCAACACATTCTAGAATAATCATCAATGATTAGCATAAAGTATCTATCTCCCTGTAGACTTCTTGTTCTTGACAGACCACATAAGTCAGTATGAATTAAATCAAGAACATCATAGGTTTTCTCATAAATACTCTTAAAAGTTGTTCTAACTTGCTTTCCCATTTGACATTCCTTACATACCGGATTATGAGGTTTTACAATCTTAGGTAAATCCCTTACTACCTTAGATGAACTAATCTTCACAATAATCAAAATTTACATGACAGAGTCTTTTGTGCCATAACCAACTTTCATCAATGTGTGCAATCAAGCATGTCTTTTCAATGTTATTCAAATGAAAGATATTACCTCTAGTCTGATTACCGGTTGCAATTTTCAAACCAGTTCTATTCATGATTTTGCATTTACCATTCTTGAATTGTAACTGAAATCCTTTTTCAACTAATTGACCAACACTCAAAAGATTGTGCTTCAAACCTTCAACATAATAAACATTGTCAATGTTGTGCTTACCATCAAAATATATAGTGCCTTTTCCTCTGATCAATCAAGCTTTGTCATCTCCAAATCTTACTAGACCTCCATTGTATTCCTGAAAAGATAAGAATTTACTTTTATCACCAGTCATATGATGTGAACATCCAAAATCTATAATCCATTCATCCTTTTCTTCAATTTTAGTTGCCAGGGCCTTCTCTACCAGTGGAATAGTAGGTGTCGGTTAATCTTCTGTTATTGCAACAAAATCCCATCCATTATCTCCTGGTTCTTCATCAGAATCATCAGTAACTCCTTCATCAGCATAGTAACAAGATTTGTCTCTATTTTTCTTGAATCGGTATCTCTGATATTCAGGGTTAGGCTTGTATGTTCTTTTAGATTCTTCTCTGAATCTTGCATGTCTATCCGGACATCTAGATGCCATATGACCAATTTTATTACAGTTAAAACATTTAAAAGGTTCTTTACCTTCATACTTACTTCCAATATGACCTTTATGCATTTTCCTTGCAAATAGTGCTTCAAGCTCTTCAAGTTCTTCATTTTCCCTCCTGATGTCTTGAAGTTCTCTTGCATAAAGTGCTTTCCAATCAAATTTATCAGCTAATGATGAAGATGTTGTAGATGATGATTCTTTGAAAGCTAAATCTATTTTAGTTGTAGCAACAAGACCAAACTCCAGCTCAAGCTCAAATGCTGAAAGTTTTCCAACCAAGGTATCTCTAGACACTAATGTATTAGGCATGGTTCTCAACTCATTAATAGAAGTTACTTTCATTTTGTATGCTGGTGGCAATGCTCTTAAAACTTTAGAAACAATTTCATCTTCACTTAAGGAACCTCCACAACATTGTATTCCCAAAACAATTTCATTAACTCTTTCCATAAAAGCAAAAATTCTTTCATCTTCTTCCATTTTCAAATTTTCATACCTGACCCAGAAGCATTCTAGTTTTGCAATTTTGAAAGTGGATTCACCTTCGTTCAATGTCTCCAATTTATCCCAAATAGCTTTAGTAGTAGATCGATCTGATAATCCCATGATTTGTTGATCTGATAAGGCGCTCAAAAGTGCTTCTCTTGCTTTGCAATCATTCTCTTGATCCTTACCCAATGTAGTTGGATTAGGTTGATTCGGTGTAGGACCAACATAACCATTTTGTGTAACATCCCATATGTCTCTTCCAATGCAATTCAGATGAGTCTCCATTCTGATCTTCCATATACCATAGTTAGTTCCATCAAGTTTCAAACTATCCTTCTTGAAATATTTAGTTGCCATAGAATCTCCTCAAGTTGTTTAACTTCTGCAAAAAGAGGACTAGGCTCTGATACCAATTGTTAGGACCTGGAGGCAACTAAGAGGGGGTGGGGTTGTGAATCAGTTGTTTATTAATTTCAACCCAAATATAGTTTAACCAAACTTGATACTTAATATCAGTAAACCAAACTTAATGTTAGTAAACAGATTAATGGATAATAACAGTACTGGTGAAACTTAATGCATGAAACAAAAAGAGAAACAATTTCCACAACACATAACACAAAGACTTTTATGTGGAAACCCTATAAGGGGAAAAACCATGGTGGGAAACCTTACCCACAATCAAATGATACTACTACAGATAGTATGTGTATACAAATGGGGTCTACACGTACAGATAGGCCAGCTGCCTAGAGCTCACTGCTCAATCACAAAATGAGAGTCACACTGACTACAATTGGATGATTAAATCTAATGATAATGTACTACTCAAAGTAGCATCTCCAATGCTGGATTCAATACCAGGTAAGCTCTGATTGTCTCCTTCAAACCTTCCTTGAATCTTCAAATGATGTCTACGTGAGTAGCTCTGCTTATATTTACATATACCGAATATCACAACCTTATAATACCTTATCTCATCTCCTATATCAATCTCACAATTGACATCTTACATATATACCAAAACCTAAGACCAAATGTGTAGGTCGACTTACTAAGAATAATATAATAAAATCTATTACAAGTCAAGATGTGATACATCATGTCAGTTCAACAACAATATTAATTGATTAAACCATCTCCATATTGTCTCGTGCTGATCTAGAATAGATAATGCTTGCCGGTCCATAACCTAGACCCATTTGCCGGTAACAACAAATATGGCAGCCCAATTAGACCAATAACCAAATCTCCAAAACCAAGTATCCAAACCATGTCTTCGACATAACCAAGCAATCTCTAGATGATAACAAGTCATCCTTAGTGTCGGTGAACAATATAACCTGTCGGTGAACCAGCTACCGGTGATTGTGCATAAGTCATCGAACTTTTCGGAGAACATAACCAAAGATCTCCAGAAGGATAAGTGTTGATAAGTGTTGACATCAATGACAAAACCAATGCAACATATCCATAATACCAACATCATGAACCCATAGTTTTACTATTGATGGTTCATGGATGACGTCAGAGCTTTGCTCTTTTATGTGATTATTCGTGTTTATGTGATGGCATTGGTCTTTTTGTTTCAATTAGTTTTTTAAGACATTTTTATGAACACCTCTTTGGCTAGTTGATGTGTGGTCTTATGTGTTTTGTCTTTTTTGTGTGTCTTTTGTGCTGTCTTGTTTTTGTCGGCCTTGTTCTTTTGGTCTTATATGATCTTGCATATGTTTGAGCGAGTTAAGACCCTAAGATTGGGGGCTTTGTTCCTCAAGATTAGTGATGCCTTATACTCCTTATGGTATTGCTCTGTATCTCTCATCTTCATCTCTCTCTTTCTTCTACTTTACCAATAGTATTGGTGTAATCCATACTCCCACTAAAGTGGGGGCTAAATGTAGTGTCCTAAAATTTCAACCCCTACAATTTCAACCATGTTTTAGGTCCTCACCTAAGTGACTGCATCTCTCTTTCGACTGAGACCCCTCTTTGCACCTTCATCTTGAGTTTCCCCTTGTTTTAGCCCTTATGTTGCCTCATGCCCCTATCTAGGCCCTAAAATAAGGAAGGACAGGGGCGTGTCCCCCCTAAGACAAGGGTGTGCCACCCCTATCTCCCTTGGACAGCGGCATGGTGCCTCTATCCTCCCCCTAAGGGTGGCCCTAAGATGGGTCCATCCGGCCCTTGAACGTAATTTTCTCTTCAGGGACTTAAATCCTTCGATGTCAGCCTTTAGTGAGATGAAAATAATTCTCCTAGGTTGGTATAAAAGGGGATATATTTATCTCATTTGGATAACAACAAGGAATAAGCAAAAATATACAAGCATAAGGAGAATAAGCGAGATTCAAGCGGAAGGTCTCCATTATCGTCATCAAGCATTCAAGTTCTCTTCTTCATGTTTCTTCTTCATTCATCCATTGGAGCAACATTACAACATTCATTTGCAAGCATGTGTGTGTGTTAGGATTTTGTCATGTTACATGCCATTTCATACAACATTTGTGATTACATTCAAGAAGCAAAGCAATCATCAACATCAATTGCAGATCTACAAGGTATACATTTTCATTATTTACATTTAAGCATTTGCAATTACTTTCTTTCAAGGTTGATTCCTCAACCGAGGTTTGACTGAGGCAAACCCCTATCCAAAAGCCTTCTTCCCTTCTTTTTTGTGTGTAGGTTGCAGGTGCGCAACTATAATTGCAGGATTGGACTCCATTTACAGAGATGGAAAAACCATTTTCGACACGCGTATTTTTCAGAGGACCATGTGCACTTTCAACATGGTCCTGGTGAATTTTCTCTAAATTTGCAAGGCATATCTGTATCAGTCTAAATATCTCAGATCCGAAATTATAGCATGAGCTTGAACCGGTAGCTCCTCATTTCATTCATTTTATCTCCCTTTTATACATAGTCAATAGGTCAACATATCTATTTACAAAAGAGGGCAAATCACTTTCCAACCCTTGCAATCCACTTGGAATTCATATCCTTGTTCCCCTTGGATTTGGATCTAGTGGATTAGAGTCCCTCTTTTGAATGTAAAGTTCCTCCCAAGTGAAAATCATCCTAGTGACTTCCTTTCTCCCTCCTAGGTGGGGAGTCGCTAGGGTTCAATTTTCCGCTTTACACTCCTATGCCACAACCAACTCTCATCAATCTAAGCAATCAAACAAATTTTCTCACCAACATTTAAATGAAAGATATTACCTTTAGTTTTAGTACCCAATGCAATCTCTATACCAAAGCTATTCAAGATCTTACATTTCCAATTCTTGAATTGTAAATCATATCCCTTATCCACCATCTATCCAACACCCAAAATATTATGCTTCAAACCTTCAACATATAAAACAATATTAGTATTATGCTTACCATCAATAGAAATAGAACCTCTACCACAAATTACAAAACCTTTGTTCTCTCCAAATATCACTATACTGCCATAATACTTCTCCATATTCACAAATTTAGCTTTATCTCCTTTTATGTGATGTGAACAACCACTATCAACCACCCATCCATCTTTCTCATCAATTTTAGCAGCCAAAGTTTTCTCTTCAACAATACAGCTTGTAGAATCAGTAGATACCAGATCATCTTCCTTGATAGAAATAAACACACATTCATCTTCAAAATTCCCTTTCTCAGACTCCTCATCTATTACACCTTCATCAACAACATAATAACATTTCTTCTGATATTTATACTTCTAGTTAGGCTTGTAAGGCTTATCATACCTTGACAATATTTTAGCTCTTTCGGGACACCTAGAAGAAAAATGACCAATCTTATTGCATGAAAAATATTTCAAAGGTAACTTCCCTTCATACTTACCGACTCCCTTGGGAAATCTTATGGCAATAAGTGCTTCAATCTCTTCCAATTCTCTTTCCTGATCTTCCATCTCTCTCATTTCTCTTTCATATCTGGAAACCCTAGTTGAACTTTCTCCCGGTTCATACTTCTACTTCCCATATACAATAGATTTAAATGCAGTGTTAGTTTTGCCATGAGATTCACCAAGTTCACTCAATTCAAAAGCAACAAGCTTACCAACTAGCATATCTCTTGTCATAGTTGTCACAGTTCGGATCTCATCAATAGAAACAACTTTATGTTTATAAGCAGGAGGAAAAGATCTCAACACTTTAGCCATGTTGGTGCAATCTCATCTTCTTCAAGGACTCCACCGACACATCTAATGTTCAACACAAGATCATTCACTTTAGCCATAAAGGATGAAGTATTCTCATCTTCTCCCATTCTCAACAACTCATACTTTCATTTCAAGCTTTGCAATTTAACAACTTTCACATGTTTATCTCCTTCATACAAGGTTTCTAGCTTCTTCCAAATCTCTTGTGCAGTCTGCAATCCCATCACATTAGTCATCTCTGCATCAATCAAGGCACTCAAAAATGCTTCTTTAGCTCTTATGTTATGCTCAACATCTTTGATCTCAATTGTAGTAACAAGACCATTTGGAGGGATAATGTATGCATTCTTTGCAATCTTCCAATAATATTCTCCAAGGAAATTCAAGTGCACTTCCATCTGGTTCTTCCATATAGAGTAATTAGTTCCATGAAATCTTAGACTCTCCTTGAAAACAATAGCTGCCATCCCAGATCTCCCCAAGTGGTCAAGCTCCTCTAGTGGATCTAGCTTTGATACCAATTGTTGGTAGCAGGGTAGCAACAATGCAAGAAAACTGAGAGGGGGTGAATCAATTTTCATCAAACTTAAACCAATTAACCTTAACTTCAGATCTGTCATGAACAATGATAACATAAATAATCACCATATCAACAACGCACATAACACATAAATTTTTGATGTGGAAAACCCAGTTAAGGAAAAACTATGGTGGGAACCTATCCACAATAAGATGATACTTTTAAGTAGTATGCGTAAATATTACAATGGGGAATACACATGCATTCAGGAACACTGCCTAGAGCTCACTGCTCAAAACAACAAAGGGATACAAGCCTAGGAAGACTCACTACCTCACAAAGATCGGACAAAAATTTGGATTACATGAACTAAAAGAATAGCATCTTCAAATGCCTGATTACAGTTTTGGTTAAGCACATTGTCTGCACAACAACACTTCTCTTCTCTTCTCCACTACCAAAAAATAAATTCGCTTGTTTGCACATACAATACTCTCACATATCATAGATACAACCGTATACAAACAACTTACATGATTACATCACCTATTAATTCAAATCATCAACCTTGACCTCAAGGTCAGCTCAACACATAAGACCTAATTAAAAAGTTACATCACGTGATACATAAACCAATAACTAGACCAATACAATGTCGGCAAGGACATAGAATGGACCCAAATCAAATCCTTGAACACACAACACCATCAAATAATTTACCAAGATCATCTGCAACATGCTAAACCACCGAATATGTCGCATAACGCGAAGAATACCACCAAACCAATAAAATCTTAAATAATGCGTACCTCAATCAATGCAGACCATCAAAATGCATACGACACAATCAAAGAACACCAACAAGTAACGTGAATTCCACTGCAATCACTACAAGAAATTGGATAATGAGAATCATCATTATTTTATCATTGAAACTCAAGAACACCAATTGACAAACTAAAAGATACGCTTGTGAAGTTCCAAATCATGAACCATCCTATCTGAGGACACACATGAATGTCCCAAACAATCTTTGAAATCCACAGCACATAAGGAATCAATTCCAGAGCAATATGGATCAAATACCATAACTCTGCAACACTTAGCACTGAAAAAATAGTCCACATACCGGACCATACAACTTGACCAAATCTCCTTCCAGAATACTGAAACTCATACTAAATCAACTAGAGATAAGTATCTCAAAACCCAATGATCTGCATCAGCACATCTGCAACAGATCACCCAAACCAACTCTCTACAACAAGTCAATTCAGTGCAACACAGGAATATGTTGACATCAATGAAAACAACACATTCCAACAAGTCTAATATCCAACATGGTGTTGTGGTTTTATTTGTTAAATCTACTTTTATATGTGTTTATCTAATTTGCAATTGTTTAAAATTTTGTAAGAAATTTCAGCATGACCTCTCCTATTAGATTTATCTTTTGGAAGCATTATTGCGTACTTTGGCTTCCTTTAAAAAATGTCCAAAAGGAGCCTTGATTTCTTGTTGAGTTTATGCACATGAGCTTTTAGAGGGAATTTATCTTGGTAAAAAGTTCAATTTTTTCTTGTCGGAGTGAGATATTAATGCTTTTCACAACACTTGTCATTCTTTACATAGAGATTCCCAAGCTATCATGGTGGTCCGAAATACAAGTGAGATGTTTTTTTTTTTTTAATGACCTTATCTTCAAATAGTGAAGAGGAATCCATGCCACACCTAGTTGTGTTTATTCCAAATTTTGATGCCTAGAAGAGTTGAAATGAGGCAGTTTTACATGTGCACAAGTCCATGGTGAAGAAGAGATGTGTGAAGATAGTTAAGGAATCCATGACTCTTTTCCTTTCATGCAAAGATATACTCGTATGGGCGGTAAATTTAATTCTACGTTTCGTTTAAACCCTATAAAGTCATGATTTCATGACATTTCCATCAAATAGAAGAAAAATACAATATGTATGTTTCCATCCTACTTATGTGTATGAAAATTTCAAAGAGGATGTTGTGAAAAATAATTTTAACACGTTAAAATTCTATTTTCCGATCCTATTTTTTCATCCTTGTAATGTGAAGCACTTTGTTTTTATCAATGTAAAACCCATGTTTTCTGCTAAAGCTCTTTGAATCAGTGTTGACTCTTAGATATGAAACCCTTGAGAGGTACATATATAATGAGTGAGAAAAAGTGAAAATATCTTAGACACCAAGAGTAGCATAAGAAGAAGAAAAATCAAGGCATGACAATGCATTGAGGGTCAAACATTATGACAACGAGAAAGATATTTCTACTAATGTTAGGCACATAAGCATGATAATAATCAAGATATGAGAATAGAGGATACATGAATACAACAATAGAGAAAAGAAGAATAGCAGCAAACAACAATGGTCAAATCATATTCTACATAAGGCATCTTATCATAGATCTAGAAAAGAAAGAACCACTTTTTACATAGAGATTACAACAGTGGGTACCAACTACTATGTTATACATGATTCGATGAACTTTGTTGGGTTTCTTCAATATTAAAAGGTGGTACATATACAACAATAGATGGCCTTGGAAAGGTTGGCCATTTAACTCCTTTAAATTTTAAATACAAATATCTCAATAAGAGAAACTCTAGATGGAGACAACTACAGTGAATTTAAGGACAAAGAGTTTACTTCTCTAGTCACAAGTCCAATTGTAGTGGGTTTTCTTACATATAAAAGTTTATATGAAATAAGAAAAGAAGCTAAAATTGATGTAAAACAGGTACAAATTGAATAATTCTTTTGCAAATAAAGCTAGAAGGAAAGGATGGAAGAGAGTTATGCCAATCCTAAAAAGGTAATAATAGAGAAGATGGTGATGAGGTAGACTATAGATCCTTTTTCTCACTGGACAACAATGGTATTTTTTCTTCATTGTATGGGTTTTGATAACATGTCAATTCACAGAGCTAATTATGAGAGCTTACTATCTGCTACCAGTTTGAATTTGGTAGAATACTTGATTGTAGACATATGATAGTCAAGAGATAGTAGGTAGTTTATGGAGGAACCCTCGGTAAGCTCTATCAAAAGTCTAGCCCAATGATAGATCCAACCTAGTAGCAGGAAGCCAACTGCTAAGGAGGATAGAGATAGTATAAAGTAGGAGAAGAAAAGATTAGTCGAGGGCTCAAACAGGCCAAAGAGGACTACTAGTACCTTCTTTATGGTCATAAAAGAATTCAAAATGATTTACAAGGATAATTACCCCAATGTAACGTCTGTGACTATTATAAGTAAAACTGATTATGAGAAATAGAAGACAATGTCAAAATATGATTAAGCTCCATATGCTACCAAAGTTGGAAAAAAGAAGGCAAAAAGAACATTGCAACAGACAACAAAAAAATTTAAGTTGTAGGAAACAAAGCCATTCATAGGGACAAATACCATATTGATAGTGAGGACCCTTAAAAAATGACCAAACCACTATCACTAAGCTAGTCATATAAATGAACAAGCAATATATTATGTGAGTAGTTATTAAGAGCTGGAAGAGGATAGTCAAATTATTAATGGCAATGCCTTAAGACACCAATGTGGCAGATTTAGGAAGTGCATGATAATGTGAAATCAAACCTCTTCAAGAAAATTTGAGTGTAGTGTTAGAAAGTCAAGAAGGTTCCAAAGAGCATGATTATACCCATGAATAATGACATGATGGACATAGGGCAGACCACAAGGCACGATAATGATATGATGAATAACAGTGTCAAGAGAGAAAGAACATGATAGTTCTAGACTATAGTAGGGAACTATCACATGCAGCATGCTACCTTTAATTTAAAGGAATTTTAAAAAGTATCTATTCTTGTTCAAAGGTTCGTGTAATTGAACCACAAAAAACCTTAAAGCCTTTTATATAAGAGCTCTAGATTTAGTTGGACTAGATGTCACGAAAGGCACAAGAAGGCAAGGTCACATGATAAGCAATGATGAGCAACATTCATAGAGGAAAATGCTTCCTTCATTAAAGAAATAGTGGCATGAGGGCATGTGAAAGAATGAGGATATTTTTTGGAGGAATGACATTGATTTGGCCTTTCAAAGGACAAAGCATAAAGTGCTTGACAAGGTAAGCATCAGTCTTAACTATGTCAGTCATAATATTTTCATAGCAGTAGAGTACTTGGACAATCCTACATAGCTATCAAAAAGAGGTTACTAACATGGATAGTGAGTTCCATGTTTCCCAATTGTTAGAGATACAAGAATAAAGATAAAACAAAGCACCTAAGGAGCCTTTGTGAAAGTAAATATAAATATGACCAAAGAATGCTTATTGTTTTCAAAAAGTTTTATCTTTTAGTCATCACACAGACTCTTCATGTTCAAATGAAAGTCACCTTATGGAAGGGGACTAGTTAAGGAAACGGTGTGATGTTTGACAACCAATATGACAATCCTTATATAGATTATGGCTAGGGAAGGAAACATTGAAAGTTGTAGTGGTAGATTTGTAGGTCACAATCATGGCAGAGTAGAATAGAAGGAAACATTCAAAGTTGTAGTGGTAGATTTGTAGGTCACAATCATGGCAGAGTAGAAGCTAAAGACTTGAAGGAGTTTATGGTAGTCATCAAAGAGAGTAAGAAAATAGACATAATACACCAAGCATAAGTGCAAGGACATTGATAATGTTTCCATTGCATTGTGACACTCATGAAGTAACAAAGTTTGGATAGTTTTAGGAGTTAAAAACCACATGCTCTATTATTGAGCAAGTGACCATTTAGGGAAAAAAAAAGCCAATTGGAAGCATTCAACGGTAGTTCCAAACGTATAGGCATCAAATTGGAGTAGTTTTGTGTAGATATGAGCAACTAGAGAAACAATTTGAAGATTCATGATAGTGAAGAGCTTATATAGGGGTCTGCATGACCAATTAAAAGAAGAAAAAGTCAACGTTCCTCATCATATGCCACCTATGACCTCTAGTATTCAAGAAAAAAGAAAAGACAATTTTCTATTGACCAAGAAGAAATGTTGATCCAACTATAGGACAAGACACATGCCTTTCATCCCTGAAAGGCATATTGATTACTAGAAAGTTGATGTGGAAATACAAGGAGTACACTAGCTTAGTTTTAGATTAGTTTTGGCAATTATTTTGTTGAACACTGTAACTTCATGGGTACTTTCTAGTCTAAAAAGCTATATTATAACTCAAAAAATCAGTCTTTGGATTAAAAAATAGTAATTATTTTTTCATCATTTCCACATCATGTATTGTTGCCATAATATCTTATATCAATAAAATATGTGATTTTTCTATCTCATCTTTTTATTTTTTTCTATGTATCATGATGATGGATGTATGTTTTATTGTGCTTTTCATAGGTCCTTCAGATTTTGTCTCATCCTAACACCCTGAAACATAAAATAGATACATTTTTCAATTTGTAAGTTGTGCAATGAATATAAGTAGTCCATTGCTGTAAAAAATATAATTTCCTTCTTACAACTTTGAAAAATTAAGCCTCTGAGTATAAAATGTGATGTATAATGTATGAAAAATAGTTGTGTTAAGTATACAAACAACTAAGTACTTGGCTATTCGTGTATAAGAAACAAGGGTTGCAAGGCAGCATAGTTCCTGCCCAGTGCAACAAATTTGGTTGTGGATTGATTTTTGTCAATGTAAATGTTTATGGAAAAATAACTTGGAGAAGAATGCAAAGATACACGCGGGAAAAGGTTCAGCAGGAAAGTCAAGTGAAAGACTATAATCTATTCATTTATGCAGGTGACCTTGTTGATGAGATTGGAGCTCAGACCCAAGCAAACTGATTAAGTAATATGTACCTCAAACACAGTGCCAAGAAAGTATGATTAACTCATGTACTAAAATTATTAAGCTAACCAAAACATTACATCGTAGATAGCTCTTAAAAGGTGCACATCAAAATTTTGGGAAAACATTTAAATAGGGTAATAGAAAAGACCAATCAAGGAGCAAAAGCACCCTTCATGGGTGATAAGAGGATTATATATGCATAAGAAAAATGCTTGGTAACATATTGTTAGTTTTAAATGAGCAGAGAAGACATAATAATCAACAACAAAACAAAGAAACTATAACATAAATGAAAAAACAACAATGCATAACATAGTTATTTATGTGGTTCATCATTAATGGCTACATCCACTAGAAAGAAGGGAATACTTTCTATTAACTGATATCCAATCTACTACTTCATACATGGTTGTATAGAAGCATTTATAGAATCATAGCTAGTTGGGACACAAAGAGTTGGGAGAATTTGAAAGGTCTTGTGACCGTTGGGCTTCACATTCCCAACAATCTCCCCCGTGAAGGCCAATCGACATAGGCATGCATGATGACATTCCCTGCATTCCCATTATAAATTGATAACATAACTATCTTGCTAGATTTTATCTTCCCAGTCTTCTACTGGCATACACTTCAGATTAATCTTCTCCAAAGCATGTCATACTGAAGAAAACTTAACCACTGAGCATCTTCTCTTTCAATTTTTATGGGCACAAACTTTCCCATAAATCCATAATAAAAAATACCACTATCTGCAAGTGCAAAATACACTCCTTCATCAGAGTCTCCTGCTCCTGCTCATGTGATCCCCCGCAACAAAAAATCATGACAAACATTAAATAACACCTTCACATGTTCTAGCCATATTATGGTCATGTGTTCCACCACTTCACTGCCATGTTCATGCATTTGTCTATCCATACTATGAAAAAATATTAGGTACTGAACGACCTACACTCAGGTGACCCACGTTCTCCTTTCATCGCACAAAACCGTTATAATTTAGAAATCCATGAGATTTGCTAGATCCATTACAATAAAATGGTCTACAAGGCTAAAAATGGTTACATCCAAAATCATTATAAATTCTCCTGCCGTTATGTTTGCCAAGACACAGGCAGCGAATAGATGGTCTATAAAATGCATCACCGAATAATAGTGTAACACTTCTCTGATCGTGTCCAAAAACAAAGGAGCATTATTATTGGTCTCCTGCTCAACGACTATTATGGAAATAACTTGTCCAGCCCTGAGCTCTAGCATCCAGGCTAAACAGGAAATTAAGGACTCTGGAATGCCAGCTACAAGTGCCACAGCTACATCATCTTCATTCTCTATTCTAATCAAACTCTGTAGTGTCCACCCTTGACTTGACTTGTTTTGACTAGAGTTGACTTTTAATTTATGCATGATAGACATTATTGGGCATAGGCTATTTCGGATGATTTATATGATATTGATACTATCCTTATTGATCGTGTGATTTATTAGACACTATATACTTATTATGTGATATATTATCGAAAGATTATATTGATCATGTGATTTGATGAGCATAAGTGTTGATGGATTTTACATGCCTTACTATAATCATGAATTATACTAATCATGCACTTGATGATGTTTTTATGTACTAGCCATATTTAATGATTATCTATGATGAGTTGATCTCATGGTGTGTTTGATTGTTGTATGACTGTCTTCGGGATAGGCACAATGCCACATCACTCATTGCAAGCGGGATGTGTCATTGTGATTCTCTAACCCTTGTTTGTTATAATATAACAGAATATATATATATATATATATATATATATATATATATATATATATATATATATATATATATATATATATATATATATATATATATATATATATATATATATGTCATATCGTTGCTTTGTGGATGCAGGATTTGCAGGTACCAGACACCGACTCCACTTGGCTCCACAGGTCTGAGCATGTCTTTAAATCTCAATGGTATGTGGTTCGGAGTTGACACAAGTTCTCCTCACATACTCTAGGTTTAAGTTGTTCACTGTGAGTCATTGACATCTTGGCGCAAGTTGCCATGTCAGTTAGTACGCTTGGTTTCTTTCGTGTTGTGAGTATGTTGGTATTGGTTGGTTAATTCCATTATGTTGAGATTGATTATTTGATTATTGATGCGAAATCAAATAGTTAATAATGTTATTTTAATTATTTCAATTAATAGCTATTTGATTATTTGGTTATCTAATGTTTAATTAGATTTATTGGATCCTTGCCTTTTGGGTATTTAATTACTTGATATTTAATGTTTATTTATTTTAATGATGATTTAATATTTATTGTTTATCTTATGTTGTGGTTTTATATTTATTTGTGATTTGACCTTTTATTGGTATTTAATTATTTATTTATTTATTTAATCATCTATGGTTTCATATTTATTTGGTATTTAATGTTTATTTGGTTCTTTAATACATTTATGAGCCTTTGGTTTATTTAATTTAATTTCCCCATTTGATTTATTTAATTGTGGCTCATGTTTTATTTATTAGTTTGAGTCTTATATTAAGTGGGTTGTATAAATACACTTTAAAATAAAATAATAAAATATTCCCACCTAATTATAAAAACATGATTTATATTTATCTTACCTATCCTCTTCTCTTATTGGTTGAATTTGAAAAGGGAGGTAAAATTACATTATATGGTGGGGTTGGTAAAATATATTATAGATTGGAATATTTTTATTGGCCGAGATTGAGGCTAGGGTTTTTGGTTATTGTTTGGCTTTTTTATTTTCATTCCCGTGATGTGTTTGGGGTTGGCTTCTTCTTTGCAAAAATTTTCTCTGCAAGATTTTCCTTTGTTTTTGGCTTGGATTGTTGTTGGAGCTTGTTGGTTTGGCTTTTGGATTTGGGGTGCTCTTCTTCAGCTTCTTTCCATCACATGGGTTGCAGGTTGGAGATGTATTCTTCTTTTTGTATTTTGTTTTACTGTTTTCCTGTATGCTCTGTGTATGCAGATTGAATGTGTGAGCTTGGGGAAATAAATCTATAGTTTGTATAGTGTGGAAGGAAATATGTGAATACGTAAATTTGTTGCAAGGCTTTATTCTATAGTTTGTGGGAAATATTTATATTTTTGGGATTGTTGAGAGCTTTCTGGTGTCTTTCTGAGCTTGTGTCGTGAATGGAGTTTTCGATTGTTCATCTCGATTTTTAAGTGTTTATTATTTATTTCATTTATGCCCTTTAAACTAATTGTTTTGGGAGACTCTGTGTATATATTTTTCAAAGCCTTATGTTTCAAGTTTAATTTTTAATCTCTGTCGAAAGTTCTATGTTTTTCCGTCCCTTTTATGCAAAAGTGTTGATTCTGCATTTGCCCCATCCTTTCATTCATTTGTGCTATTTTTTCATTCATTTGTGCTATCCTTTTATGCATTTGCATTGTTTGTTGTTGCATTTGCGATGTCCTTCGGTGTATATGCATTGTCCTTTGTGCAAAAGCGTTGTCTTTAACTGCACAAGCACTAACCTGCAATGCATAAGCGCTAAACTTAAGTGCAAAAGTGTTGTCCTGCATCACAAAAGTGTTGTTATGCCTGTCTTTGGTGTTTTCACTATTTCTCTAGTCAGATTTGGATTTTCGAGTTTAGTTTCATTCCAAAGGATTTTTGGGGTTTTTGTAGACGTTTTCTAGCTACTGTTATTTATCAGTTTGATGCAATTTTATGTTTTATATGCTGAAACATTCTTGGCTTATTTATTGTTGAAGATTTGAGTCTTTTCTTATATTGAGATGTTGAAATGGAAAAATGGTATTGTTGTGGAGACAACAAGATGTTATTGCTGTGGAGACAACAAGATAGTATTGTTGTGGAGACAGCAAGATGATATTGCTATGAAGACAACAGAATTTGATATGTTTTATTGATGGAATATTTCTTATATGATATAGATTTCCACATTTAGGCTCATTTTGTATTATAATGTTTTTAAGCCCTTTGCGCTCTTTTGCTATGGTTTTTCTGGTATGTTTTATGTGTTGTTGGGCTACATGATGAAGTTATTGATCTCTTCTTGGAATTTGAATTGGAGCCTCTTTTCTATTGTTGTTTTGAAGAATGGTAGGGGGAGTGGGCTTTCATGTGATGACTGGAGTCATGAGAGATAGGCTTGCATGAGGATCCCTAGTAAGGATGCATGAAGTCTAGACTGCCAGCGCACATGGGGGTTTTCCTTTGTTTTAAACAAGTGATAACATTAATAATGAATTAATTGGAATGGGTAATTAGATCTCACTTAAACAAGATAATTAATAGTTTGAGCCTCATGGCTGATTCCTAGGGAGAATGTTTTAGGATAAGCATGAGAAGGCCATGAAGACGGTAAGTCAAATCTACCTTGATTCTCTCATGGGTAGAAATGGATCCACATGTCTATCAGGGTTATGTCGTGAAGAGTTGTGTATTGGCAATATTATGGCGGAGGATAGCATGTGATGACACTCTGCTCCTACATGTATCCTTTTCTTGAGATATATTGATGCCTTGTTGTTTTGCGCGCCTCCGGGAGTCTTCTATATGTGCTATCTTGTGATTGGTTCTTGCTTGAGTGTCCTTGTATTGTTTAGTCTCTTTGGTTTTAAGTGTCAGCCTAGATGTAGACACTAATACATTTGGACTAGATTTTCGACTGAGGTTTTCGACAGAGAAGGTATATTGTGGCCAAATTTGATTTTTTTTTGAAAAAATGCCCGCATTCATCGTAATTCTGACGAAAATTACCCATTTGGTTTCGACGAAGAAGGCATTAGCAATGAGAATTTTCTTTTTTTCAAAAAAGTGCTCGAGTTCGTCGTAATTCTGATGACAGCGGCCATTACAAAATAAAAAAAGAGGCGGGGAATTCATTTGCGAAATGCAATCCCGCATAGGCATCCATGGTGACTTCAACCCCCAAGAACATCAAACCCGCATCGAAGGCAATCCCACGCAGGAGGTAGATTCAAATTGCCCTAGTTTTTAATTTCATGTTGCAAATAATATACATGTGGTGGTTAATTGTCCTAGTTTAATCTCATTAAACCATAGAACTGTGATTGAGGAGTGAGCATTCAATTTTGTATCAGCAATCCTTTCCTCCCATATACGCGCATGTTGATTGTTCACATGAGATCACATCTCTTTGTGGTATTGTATCAAAAAATTCACGAGCCTTGTCCATGTTTCCACATTTTGCATTCATGTCAAGTAGGGAATTTGCAAGTACAACACCTAACAAAATTCCTCTATCCGTTATGCTTTGATGGATGTCCATACCATGTTCCAAAGCTCCTATTTTTGCACAGGTAAGGAGGATGCTGGTAAAGGTTGTGGAATTTGGCTTTATGCCTTCCAATTTCATTTGCTTGAAAGTGTCTAAAGCCTTTTCGACAAATCCATTTTGTGCATATCTAGCAATTGTCGCAATCCACAAGACAACATTTCTTTCAGGCATTCTATCAAATAGTTCACCTACCTTGTCTATGCTTCCACATTTTGCATACATGTCTACCAAGGCAGTTATAACTACAACATTTGACAAAATTTCTCTATCCTTTATGCTTCGAAGAATGTCCATACCCTGTTCCAAATCTCCCATTTTGGCACAGGCAGGGAGGATAGTAGCAATGGTCGTGGAATTTGGCTTTACACCTGCCGATTGCATTTGCTTGAAAGTTTCTAAAGCCTTCTCAACAAATCCATTTTGTGCAGTTGCAACTACATCTAACAAAATTCCTCTATCTTTTATGCTTTGATGGATGTCCATACCCTGTTCCAAAGCTCCCATTTTGGCGCAGGTTGGGAGTAGGATGGCAAATGTAACTAAAGAAATGCAATGATCAACTCCAAAGACATCAAACCACTACTAACAAAACTGAGAGTCTAAAATATGATAGGGAATAGTGTGAGCTGTCCTGAAATAAAATATTTTATTTTCAATTTCAACTAAAACATAATTACTCAGCCATTTAATGTTATTAATAAGTGTTTAATTTATGAAAGAGATAAATGGTTGGCCACAAGTACATGAGTTACTAAATGCACACAAATAAGTGAATTTGATATTCAAAACTATCTACAATGAATTCAATTCTTGTCCATTAGTCATTTATGTTTGCAATAAGCATCTTTCTTTGTTTTTCTTAATCTTTATTCATAGTTGTGTGCATATTTCACATTCTGTAATTAGGATATCAATTGCTATGGTTGAACACTAGCATGATGTTTGTGTTGTGGTATAGATCCATGGAAATATAATTATGGGATTATTATATTATAGAGATCATAAATCTAGATATCGCATATTAGTTATAGCTCTTCTTGGATTGAGTCTAAAGTTGACATACAGTCATAAAGCCATTATTAGCAGATCTATCCATTTCTAGTAAAGACAATTGAGAAAGTCATTTTGATATTGAGAGTTTCTTATCTGTTTACCTATTGATCATTATTAAGCCATAATATTTAGGTCTATTTATCTCTTTTGCAAAACCTTTGTAAGTGTCCTAGATTGTCCCTACTACTCACTCTTCAATTTGGAAAAATTGAGTTCTAAAGATTTGTTGCACAAGATGGTGTTGAACGTATCAACAAGGCTAGCATGGAAGGCATGTTCAAGCTTCCACTTGTACAACTTACAACAAATGATTTGTTGATAGAAGAAATTCTTGAAATAGGGATACAATCGAAAGACAAGTAAGTACATACAAACCTCCTCAGTTGAAAGTAAAATTTGTGTATAAAAAGAGTACATTGAATCCCAATCCATAAACACAATAGAGATACCGATGGAGACTTAATTAGATGTAGCATGTCGCACCAAAGTTGTTAGAGTATGCTGAGCTAGTACATAATGTTTCGTAAAGCCACATTAGTATTTTACCCAGACCATTAGCTACCAAAACTAACTAGAGTAATCCTTTTGAGGATTAATTTCATGGTGCTAGACCTTCATTTAGTTCCACTTCTAGTTGGAGAAAAGAACAGTTATTTCTTGAGGTAGATGAATATCCCATCAACAAAGGACAAGACCCTTTCTAGAATATAACAAATTCTACTCCAACAAAAGATCATGGGGGTTTCACTAGAGATATTGAATAAGAGATAGACTTCTACTGCTGCATTAAAAGCATTGGCATGTTCTTCATTTATTGATATATAACTCTCTGTGACGCCACCACAACCAACAAAGGTGTAAAAAGTTGTTTGCAATGCATGGATTTTTAGGATTGTCCTTTGAGAAAATAGAATTAAAGTATGGAAGCAGGATCTGCCAACTCCTGAGGGAAAGACCATGTCAGACAATATCAATGAACAACAAAATAAGGAGACAATTGCTAGATTGTAGTCTAACTTGAAAAGAAAAGGTGATGGAAAATGTTATTGTCCGTGCAAAATTTGTAAGGGGTTAAAGACTAGAAGACTTCTAATCAAAACAACGAAGAAACATTGTAGGCTGCATGGTCACATTGAAGGTGGACATGATTATCATCCATTGGTAAGTTTTTTATTATATCATTTTGACAATTTATATACATAATAAATCACGTGATGATGAGATCATGATCACGGTTTATTTATGTATATCAATTTTATATAGGTCGAGCACCCCTGAGCACATGGTATGGATCAACACAACCCTAACAATATGGTTTTCGAAGTGGATGAACATGGAGGTGTGAATATCGAAGCTGAAGATAATGATCCCATGGAAGATGACGATCATGAGCCAGAAAACACAGTTGAAGATGATGGTACAAATACTTTGATCCATGACTTATTTAGTACTCGCGCAACTGATCATGATGATGAAGATGACCTTGATGTTGTTCATGATGTCCCTCTACTTGAGAAGGCATCTGAGGCCCTTTATGAAGGCTCGCAGGCAACTCTTCTCTCCGCTGTATTGTTGTTGGTGAACTTGAAGGTTATGAATGGTTTATCCAACATAACAATGTCACGTATGTTAAGGCATGTCATATATGTCATAATAAATTATGAATCATGTTGTAACATTAATATTCTTTATTATAACAAATTATATTTTGTTGTTGTAGATTGATAGGTGAGTTTTTGTTACCACCATCAAATACTCTACCTCGCTCATACCAAGAATTATCTACCGTTATGAAAGATATTGGAATGGAGTATCAAGCAATAGATGCTTGTCCCAATGATCATATTATATATCACAAACAACATGAATTTTGAACTGAATACCCTGAATCTCATATCAGTAGATATCGAATAGATCAAATAACAAAAAGGGTTCCCAGCAAGGTTCTTCGCTATATTCCCATTATTCCACGTATGCAACGATTATTCAAGTGCACTAGATTGGCACAATTTATGGATTACCATGCACGCAATAGAAGTCAAGATGACATTATTCAAATGCCTGCAGATGGTTCAGCATTTATGGACATAGAGGAAAAGTGGCCACACTTTAAAGAAGAACCTCATAATCTCAGGCTTTCATTGGCAATGGATGGTGTCAATCCATTTGGAGAGATGAGATCTATTTACTCAGTGTGGCCTATTTTAGTTATCAACAATAACATTCCTCCATGGATGTCAATAAAGAGGGAGCACATAATGTTGGCAATGATTGTTCCAGGTTTTTTATCATTTAAATATAGTCGTCTAAATTTAATTATAAATATTGTAGTAAAATGGTCATAATAATTATGTAATGTTTTTGTTCATTCGATTAGGTAAGTACCAAGTTAAAGATATGAATGTATATATCAAGCCTCTTATCGACGAGTTGTTGGAGTTATGGAATGGTGTCACTATGTATGACGTCTCTAGACCAATAGTACAAAGACAATTTCAATTCCATGCGATGCTTCTATGGACAATACATGATGCCTCAGGGATAACACATTTTTGTGGTATGTTATAGTGTTTAAGTTGTGCATGAACATTATAATTCAAAAAATTATCATATTTAATCCAATTATACGTTATCTTGTAGGTCTTCAAACAAAGGGAAAATTTGCATGTCCTGTTTGTGGTCCAAAGATGAAATTTCATCATTCAAAAAGTTTAGGAAAGCAGGTGTTTGATGAGTATAGGCACTTTCTCCACAAAAATCATAAGTATCAAAATACTGAAAAACATCTTTTCAATGGGAAAGAAGAGAATACATCAAAGCCATGAAGAATGATACCTCACCTGTGGAAGTTGGAATATAATAGAATTAATCATCAAGGTAATGCCATTCCATCTATTGGTTTGTCATAAAACATCTTTTCTATTTTGTCTTGTTTACCGATGATGTGATTGATGATCATGAACGTCGTGAAGGCATAAATGACCACCTTCCTAAGGGAATAAAAATTTATCCCCAACAATTTAGTAGGTTGCCCTACTACAAGCAGTTACAAATTGTTCATTTGTTTGATAGTATGCATATTGGAAAGAATATAACAGAGACATTATGGAAAATATTGGATGGAAGGCGTGACAAAGAAAACATTGTCAAAATATGTAGTGACATTCAGGATTCCAATCATGCAATGATAAATGTCATTCAATCAAATAGCCATGGAGACCAGATTAATATAAGTGAGCTTCCTTGGTTATTAATGGACCAGCAAAGCAATGCTATAAAAGAAGTCATACGAAAAATTTGATTTCCCGCAGGATTTGCTACGAACATAAACAATCTCATATGAAAGAAAAGTGCATTTGGGCTAGGGTTGAAAACACATGATTGGCATACCTTCATTAAGGTAATTCATGTTCTTGTGTTTTTAGTATGTATTTAAGTACTAAGCGTACGTTTACTTTTCATTATGTTACAAAAAAATGAAAAGATAATTTTATAATTGTTGTAGTATGTTCTACCTCTATCTCTCCCAGACGACTTTGACAATAATGTCAAGCAAGTCATATATGATCTTGGAAAATACATAAGGTAAGTAGTGATATTTGTTTAGTTCGTTGTATAGATATTATATTTGCAATTTGTTTTACTTCTTATGTAATATATTTTTTTGTGTCTTGAATACCTTGTAGGTGGTTGTCATGTAAAGAAATCCATAAAGACGATATAAAATATTGGAAGAGAAAAATTCCTCATTTAATGTGTGAAATGCAAAAGTGTCTACCTCCATCTTTTTTCAATGCACAAGAACACTACCTCATACACCAAGTTGAGGAGATTGAATTGTGTGGACCTGTACACACTAGGTCAATGTGGATGGTTGAGAGGCACTTGAAATTTTTGAAGGCTTTGGTTCGACAAAGAGCACATCTTGAGGCTTCTATGGTGGAGGGATATATGGTATACTAGACTATGGTGTACATTTCTGAATATATTCCTGACTTTTTAGCAAAGATCCACGTAGATCACATTTGGGATCTCAACCCCATTAAAAAATTCAAAGGGGAGTACTTGATGGAGAAAAGTAGATTGAGGAAAGTGAGAGGTAATTATAACATGTTATTGTAATTAATTAATTCATAATCTTCAAAATAAATCGGTTGTAAGTCATCTATTTAATTCTAGTACAGTTGGTCGAGAGTGGGATGCAATACTTTTGTATATTACAAACAATCTTGATTGGATGATGGTATGGATTGAACATTGTCAACATTCTAGACGCACGTTAACATGGGAAGGTGTGGCTTCATTGGTTGAAGAAGCACATCATAATGGAGGTTCCAATGTTACGCAAAGGGAAATTGATTTAGCATATGGTTTAAGAGATAAACAGGTACGTATAAATTTATTAATCACCCATATGTTTATCAACTCACAATGCAATAAATTTTACATGTTTGACATATCGCAGGTCAAACACCACAATGCTATGTGCTGCAATGGTCATAAATTTCGCATAAAAAAGTTGGATGACACGAAGAAAACTTGTGATTCTGGCATCACTACAATCTTTGAGGTGACAAATATTTCATCAAGAAATGACATTCATCCTCAACAGTCTCAAAATTGATACTATGGCATTTTGGATGATATACTTGAGTGTGACTTTAATTCCTTCAAATTAGTTTTGTTCGTCGTCAAATGGTACAGGGTATGATTGAATAAAATGATCTTGATAGAACTATTATTGAACATGATAATGGTTTTATAATGCTAAATACAAGGTCATTTGAACCAGTTGGGGATGAGCCCTATGTTCTTCCAAGCCAATGTAAGCAAGTATTTTACTCAGAGGTTCCACATAAACCGGGTTTTTCATTTGTTGTTAGACATGATCCAAGAGGAAGGCCGATAAAGTATAATGTGATGGAAGAAGAAGATACTGAAGAAGAAGATACCGAAGTGGATGATGATCATGATCGACAGTTTCATAATGATGATGAAGAAGAAGAAGAAGAAGAAGAAGATGATGATGATGATGATGATGATGATGATGATGATGATGATGATGATGATGATGATGACGACGGTGATGGTGATGATGGTGATGATGATGTTGAAGACGTTGATGATGATGATGATGATGACAACGATGACAACGACGACAACGATGATGATGATGATGATGATGATGATGATGATGATGATGATGATGATGATGATGATGATGATGATGACGTTGATGTTCATGATGATGAGGAATGCGATTAGTATATTATCTATTGAATATTGACTTCTTGGTAGAATTTTTTTTACATAATTAATTCATTCTATTTTGAATTCTAATGCCATTACATAATTAATTCATGATGCACCTTTTAATATGGAGATGGAGATAGGGGGTGTGACTATTTATGTGACAATTTTTAAACTATGTTTATTAGCTATGTGACTATTTATGTGACCATTTAGTTGAGGATCCTGCATAGTCTACATAAAGTAAAGGTAAGGAATTACAAAATTTACAATGATTTTGATGACAACGTCTTTTTATTATTTAATACTCTTTTTGTCTACAAAGTTCATGTTGTTCATGTTGTGTATGATGTAATTTCGCTAACATTTTTTATATTTTTTCTTTGTCATAGGCCGACATAGATCCATCACATATCGCAGATAGAGATGTACCTTGCGACACTTCTACCAAGCAGGTAAACCTCATTGTAATTGTACAAATTAGGTAGAAGCAAACTGTTACATTATTATGTTCTTTTTTTTAGTGATTTATACTAATTTTGTAATTGTTAATGATATTCTTGACACAGACGGATGTTTGGGGAAAGGGAAAGGGAGTTGCAGTACCTAAGCACCTTTCTATGGATGTGGAATCATTAGGGTTAACCAATGATGACCCTGAAGATCCCACAGACCTTGTGAAATTCTTTAAAATGCCTCTTATAAAAATTAGAAAAGAGATTGTTGCTTTGGTAGTCGTGCATCCTACCAGTGATGAGATACGACAGAGGGTGGAATTATTGTATAAGATAGTAGAAAACTTGTAAGTAAGCAGTAATGAAAGCTTTAATTATAACAAAAGTTCAATAATGATTTATATTTTATTCTCTTTTTATGTCATTAACTAAAATATTTGCGTATTGTTTTTACAGCAATTTATCTACCCTCATGAAAGTCGTTCCTACGATCAGGGTGTTGCAGGATCAAGTGATGATGATTTTCTTGTATTATCACTTGCTTGGCTTATCACTCTGAGTACCCAAAACACATCATACTTGATAGTATGAATTTTCAAAATAAAGGTTCATCCTTGTTTACAATTCTTGCACTTTTCATATATTTAATGTTTGATATATTTAATGTATTATTCTTTAGGTGCTATCAATGTTACTGTGCAAATGTCAATGCTGCCTCATCAGAGGTCACCCTCACCTGTATTGCCGACTACAATGTCGGCAACATGTAGTATGTAGACATCCTCTAGTGCACATCATATTGGCCCACCCACTATTGGTAGATCCCTCTTTTGCTCTATCTTCTGTCATGTGTTTATTTCCCTTCAAGCATTCTTTCTTGAATTCTAATGCCATTTCATAGTGGATTCATTTTTTGTAGGAGGAGATGCACATGAGGATGTGCCATAGGTGACTACTGCTGATAACATAGCATCATTTCCTGGATCTTCTTGTATTGCTAGTACGGGAACATTGCAGGCCACATTCATGGTGAGCGACGAAGAAATGCTTCCCTTAAAGATACAAAAGGTTCCAGGTACTTTAAAATTATTATTATATATACTCTAATTGTAATTTACTTTATGATCACTCGTTTTGGACTAATATTGATCCCATGAATTTTTTGCAAGCAAGGATATTTTCTATAAACATGTTAATGACATTGCATTGCAGATATTTGGGCCCACCATACGTAAAAGGTGGTACATCATATGTGAACTAACCCTTATCCACTTTTGATTTCATATCATCACTAGAATACTTTTCCTTTGATCCATTTCTTGAAGTGTAATAAATGTAGCTTCAGTTCATTTATGAATCTAACAGGTTTGTTTTTGCTTTAAAAGGTGGAATGACCAAGAAAAAAGGTTAAAAGATGAATTGACAAACCAAATGGTTGAGTGGTTTGGAAATGACACCTTTGACAAAACCAAACTCCTTGTAAAAGCTGGCACATATCTAAAGTATGTGAGGGACCAATACAGGACCCATTTGGAGACGAACCTAAAGTATGAGCGTCCCCCCATGATTCCAAAGAGGGAGTGGAAGGACCTGATTTTGGATGCCAAGGAGAGAATTGAAAGGAAAAAAGGAAATACACCAGTAGACGGCAGAAGAAGGTATTGGATACTATTAAGAATGTAATTATGTACTAATTAATTACTCTTTATATTTATATAATCTAACATATTTCAAACTTTTTATAGACTGAGTGACACGTCAAAGGCAACCAAGGCAAGGCAAGAAAAGCACGAGCAACACAAACTCAGCTCTGGTGGTTACATGAAACTTGCTGCATGAATTGTAAGTATCTCATGTAAACTCTCATATTGTCTCAAAATATTAATAAATTGCAAACATTTTTTTTTATCAAACAATGCAAGCAAAATTCATGGTACCAAGCAAAAATGCAGGGCTCTGAATTCAATAGAGTGCCCATAGAAGATGACAAGAGAATTGCCTACTAGCAAGGCTATTCAGTCGTGGCTAATCGGCTACGAGAATTGAGTGGGCATACACAACATTTGAGTGCATCTATCACACAGGTAAATATGGTAAATGGAAGTTGTTTCAAATTGAAGACTTTACCAATAATCTAATTGATGTTGAGTTCCAACATAAAGTGACTATATTTATTTTAAATAATCAAGCAATGATAACAATGTGCATGTCATTGGAATGTAGCCTGCTAATTGTAAAACACCACCTGCACATGAAGGTCTGGATGTGCATCCCAGTAGTGGAGGTATTCATTTGCTATTCAAATTTATTTATTTAGCTATTAATACAATTAAACATCTTAATTTGTAATTAGAGTAGTAATTAATATAACCTTTCTTGTTAATATTTTAGAGCTTGTAGTCGGTGGTGAGCAAGTGGAGCATGATCTAGGTACACAACCTCAAGAACGTGATGTTCCCCACTCAGGTGAAGAGGACCATGGTGTTCAGCATGTTGAGGTTGTGGCTACACAAAATGATGTGGCCCCATCAAGTAAAGAGCACAACAATTATGTTTTCTAAATTAATGAAATACTTGTAATAATAATTTTTATTTTTTTTTGAATTTAACCCATCTCTTTGTTATTGCAGAGGACCCCCCTTTGCTTCAGTGTCCTCGTCCTTAGTATAGGACTAGGCATACATTGAGATCACAAGCAGTTGGCAAAACATCTACAGAGGGGGGAAATGATGAAGACACCGATGTTCCACTTAGTCTTTCCATAGCTTCAAAGAAAAAATAAAGAAAGAAATGATTGTAATCTAACTTATTTGATAATGACTGATTTTTATGTGTTAGTGAATGTAATTATGTGTTAATTAATGGTTATGGATGATATGTGTTAATTAATATTGATGAATGTTGTGTGTTAATTAATGTTAATCAGTGTTATGTGTTAATGAACGCTATGTGATATTAATGAATGAATGCTATATTTTATTAATGGTAGAAAGAATTAATGAATGAATGTTATAAGATGTTAACGGGGAATTTAGAGTGATGTTAGGGGGGGGCGAGGGGCCAAATGAGCTTCCACCTTCACGTGGTTGGACCTGTTAAGTAGAGAATATTAAACTATTCTCGAAACCAAGTGAAGCTCAACAAGGTACCACACTTTTCAATATTTCATTATTTTGCACAGTTAATCTTATTGAATAATGTATATTGAATCTTAATTGCAGGGTCCAACAGAGCCAACATGAACAACAACACCATGAGTTGTTAGGTATAATGAACTCCCATATTGTCTTGTCTGTACATGAACAATATGAGTTGCTTCTAGTGTTGATATCCAAGGTGGGATTGCAAAAGTTATGAATATGCCTCATCCTTGTAAGTTTTTTTATTACAACTCCTAATTCTTGAGACTAAACTTTTTGTTCTTGATGTTTTTCACTAGTTGTCATAACCTCTAACTTTGATGCTTGTGCCTTAATAGAACTAGATGTTTATTGTATACATACTTGGTCAAGGACTGCATTATGATGCTATAGGGCTACAAACTAAGATTATTTATTGTATTGAGTTGCACATTTGACATGAGTTTTCCTATGACTACTATGCACATTTATGTATATACACTATTTCTAGTCTGTATATTGATATTAATTTTGAGAAAATATTACAAAACTCAGAGTATTCTCCATAAGACTAGAAAAAAGCTCAGATAAATTTTTGCAGCGTTTTCTTACAATTACTTGCGATCATTTTTTTAGGAGTCCTGGTATCCATTTATAATAGTATGGATGCATACAAGCTTTGGACCCTTCAAAAGAAAGTTTGTTACAAACAACTGGTCATTTTCAAGAAGTGGTTATAAGTCCTTTTCAGCATCTGCGGCTTCCTCTGCTTGTTGTTCTGTTGCAACCTCCTGTAATTGCTCCTGAGCATCTTCTTTCTGTCCCATATACTTATCTTTCCACTCCTGATACACATCATCACTAGGCCAAGTAAAACTAGCAATCTTCTGTTTCATATCTTGTAGCCACTTCCAAGTGACTCGTACATGCCCAATCTCTATTTTTATGAAACCATAATGATATTTCACTTTTTCAATTTCCTTAATTGTTTGGACAAACAAGGATGTGTCATCAGTACTAATAATTTGATTGATCCTTAGGGACAAATTGTGGTCCACTTCCTTTAACCAAGTGTTCTCTTCGTTTAGCCAGACAAGACCAATGAAACCTCCTAGAAACATTTCAAATTTATGATTTGAATATTCTTTCCTATAAAGTTGGGCTTTTCTTTTTATACCTGCTCCTTCCACTGAAAGAATATTCATCTCTTTTATAAACTCACATGTGGACCTTAGATTGTCATTCTCTTCTGCATCTACATGGGAAGAACACATGAGCTCTAACTCTTTACCTCTAGGAACCCACTTATTCAGGATTGGTTCCAAAGTGGCTTCTTCTTCTCTCAATTTGGTCAAAATCTCAAGAATCCTCTTCATATTTATGTATACATTGGAGGTTTTGACTGAGTCAGCAAACTTCAAGATGGTGGCTTGCACCTTCTCCTCATATTTGTTTGCATACAATGTCTGAGCTTGTTTCAATTTTTCCAACTCATGTTAGATATTTTTAGGTAATTGGGAACTAGAAGGCATAGGAGAAGGGGGATATTCAATGATGGGACTAGTAGAAGGGGGTCTTGCTAGAGAGGAGGCTATCATGAGTGTAGAAGATTCACCAGGATGATATTGACCTGCCAGTTGACTCTGGAGTCTAGCAATTATGATGTCTTTGTTGGCTTTTCCTTCTTTAGCATCATTGTAAGCTTTTAAAATAGTCTCCAACTTCAATTGGAGATTAGCCTTTTCTTGTGCCTCTTTCTCTGCCACCGCAACATTGAATTTTGCAGTCTCTAGGACTATGCTTGCAGCTTCCACTACCCCTGTGTCTTGGACTCTTTTAACTATCATGCCTCCTAAGAGGCTAGAATCTGATGCATCCTTCCTTCTTTTGTTTTCATCCTTCTTTAAAGGCCACATGACAAGAGCAGCATTATCTTTGCTGAATGTCACTCCTTCCATAGGCTTTGTTTCTTTCCTCACTACATCAAGCACTAAGGCATCAACTATATCCCATTCAGGGAGAATCAACACACCAGCCTTTGCTACCATTTCTCTTCCTTTCTCAGGGGTGATTGCTTTGAACTCCTCCATCATTTCTTGCTTGACCTCTTCTTCTACCTGAGTTGTATTTTTAAGAGGCTATTCACTTTTCCTCTGTTCACATCTAGTCTTGAATTGATCAATATTTTGCTTCCATAGAAACTGTATAAAAGCTCCTAATGTGACAAAATTACTGTCAACTAGGAATTATTCACTAGCTTGCTTAACAATAAGGTCCATTTCTTGGCCCTTTAACTCACCATCAGTCAAATCCATTTTAGCATTAGGTGGCTCTTCAGGCATCCCCTCTTAGGTCTCCTCATAGGTATAGGCAATCTCACCAAGACTCCCTAACTGCAATAATTGTTCAGCCACAACTTGTTCATCTCCAATGTGGATAGGAGACTGAGATGGAGAATATTGAGGCTCATCAGTTTCAATTTCCTTTCCCACTCTCTACTTCTTAGGGGAATCCTGGATGTCAATGACATCTTCAATTTTCCTCTTCCCTTTTGAAGTGGAAGGCTCACCTGTCACTGGCATTATCACAGTGTACTTTGACCTTTTGTGCATTACATAGTCACCACGTGGGATATCTCTAGCAAAGGCAAGCTTAGCCAATACCATCTTAGCCTTATCAAGCTCATTTTGCATTATGGGCTCCCTCTTTTCTTTTAAGGTCTGCATGAGATCTTCAAAATAAAGAATCAGGAATTTTATTTTCTCCTCAAATGGATTGAAGCTAGAAAGGGGGTCATAGCCAGTGTCAAATTGATGGATAAAATCAAGGGATTTCTTATATGCCACCCACTTCTCCTTCCTTAGTTCTTTCTCATCTAAGCTGAATTCATTTCTAATCAGATCTTCTGGGAACTGAAATTGATGTGGCCTACCTCTACACACTGCTCTTTTTCTGAACATGCCATTGAAAAAATCCTGGGGGTTTGCACATCTTGACACTGCAGTAGATAGCCTATATGGCTTAAAGAATTCTTCAAAAAATCTCCATCCACCCTTAGTGATCACAAAATGGTGAGCCATGGTAATAGTTGGGAAAATAGTCCCTTTACCTCTATTGGTTAGCTCTGCTTCTTGTACTCCCCCAATTTGTCTCAGGACTTCTGCAATCCCTATCTTCAATGGGACTTGATAGGGTACTAAAAAGGGGGTGCCTCTAAATCCAAACACTCTAAAAATAGTAGACACAGGGTACAAATATATGTCTCCCCAATTGTGAACAATCTTGATATCCTCTGCAAACTCCTTTGGTTTGAGAAACTCCAAAAGAGCCTTAGGAATTCTAGGGTTTTCTCTGCATAGAAGAATCCTAATTTTAGATGCAAAGCATCTATCAAACTTTAAATAACTTGCATCTTCTCTATCCCAAGATAGAACAGTACTCCACAATTGCACTGGCATCTCCTCTTTATCCTTGACCTTAATCAGGTCCATCTCCTTTCCAAAATAATCAGCCCCTTTGAACAGAAACATATGCATTAACATGGAGAACCATCCAAATGGCCTATCCACCTTACCATTTTTTATTCCTACTAGCCCTTAATGGATTGCATCAGCAAGGTATGAGGCATAATCAAATGTTATTGCTAGGGAGGGGTTTAAAATTTGTGCAATCATTAACATATAATGGGTTGGCATATTCTTTTCAACATCCTCTCCAAAAATCTAGCATAACGCCTGATACATACCCTTAGCTCTCAGAGTGAATAGGTTGAGAGAGAATGGTTCCATTGTGCTGGGGCCTACAACTGTTAACCCCCTTATCTTTACAAAGAATTCTTTCAATGGGCCACTTCTAAGATGATCCCTTTGTGTGTTGTAAACTTGGGCTAACAAGTTAAAGTCAATAGGTTCTAACAAATTGGAGGACTCACTGAGTTTAAACACTTTCCTGAATTCATCTTCATTTATCTCAATCAAGACTGATCCCTTTATGTTCCTAATGCATCTTGCCACAAAGTCATAATTATTTGCAATCAGGGCTAACAAATCTACATCCATAAAAACACCTGGGACCACAAGCTTTCCTACATCCTGCTCCCATATGCCATTCAAAGGAGCTGGGGAATTCCTCTACCCAAAACCGACTTTGAAGAGTCCTAAGCCTGACAATCCTATTTTAGGGTCCCTCGACCAATTACCCTTATCATAAAGGCCATCTCCAATTTTTAGACGAGGGTTTTTAGGTACTAGCTCTTTGGCCTTAGCCCCAGCATTGGTGGACATGGTTAATTGCTCTAAAAAATCATCACAAATATTTCGGTCCTGGTAATTCACTTTCCCTGTAAATTCTCTTCTGGGTGCCATTCTGGTCAAACAATTATACCACTAGAAGCTAGCATAGACCTCTAATGAAGTAATTCACACAACAATATTTGAGAACAAACCAAGAGTTATCAAGAAAAGCACAAGAAACCTGATTATTCATCTGAAGAAAATCTCTCTGCAACAAACTTCGATGAAACAATACTTAGCAATCAAGTTGATGCAAACTAAAAAGTGCAAGTTGGCATTTAAGTTTTTAGAAATTAACTCCGCAT